>NC_031774.1:38105765-38221857 GCF_001522545.3 Parus major | reverse complement strand
GAGGGGAGCTATCCCCTTGATGTCCAGCATGTTGCCTCCCTTTCTGTGGAAAGCAGCATGGTACAGGTGAAGGACAACATGCCATCATGTTGAGCCTTATGGAGTGATTGAGAGAAAGTTGAGTATTAGCTTTGTGTTTTAGGAATAGATGCTCTTTTCCCCTTGCATGTAGGCTGTGATGCTCATGGAGAGACAATTTGCAGAGAAAGCCTGAGAGATCTGGATCCAGCCCCTACTGATTTGTTTTGAAAACATTGTCATACAACACCAAGCCTTCAATAGAATCCCTGGTACAGGGCAGTGAGAAGGAGCCACTGTTTCAACAAGCCTGCGGCAGGGAGGAGTGGAAAGAGAGATCTGTCTGCTGTGCACAATATGACAGACCTGCTCTCTGGAGGGGTGGTATGGGTCTACAGCATGGCTGCAGTGAACTTTGGACTGGAATGTCTTTTCCAGGGCAGTCCTCAGAAGCTGTTTTGTGGAACAATGGAGATGTGAACAGCATGAGGGGACTCTCCATCTTGTCCTTTGGAAATAGACCTAAGCTAGGTTATTTAGCTGGTTCTGGTAACAGTTTTCCATTGTTATGTTTTAACTACAAACATTTCTGGCTGAATAACAGAATTTAAAAAAAACTGAACTGAGGTTTGGTTCCACTTTCCTTTTTACCTTTCCCAACATCACTTCTCCACTGTCCTCATTTTGGGCTACTGTTGCAGTCTGGGACATCTTGATAAAGCCCCAGAAATTTAGAGGACATATATTTATTGCTTTGGTTTCTGCATCATCTATTGCTCACTTGTCTATTAAACAGGGTATGGAACATAAAGCTGCATACAATGACAGTAAACAAAAGACTGGGGGATAAGTAGAATAGCTTTTCAACAGTCTTTCAAGGAAAAAAAAAAACAAACCAAAGCAACAACATGCACCTGTTCTTGTGCTCCTGCTCATTTTTACTGGTTATGCACTTAGTCTTTATCTGTAACACCTAAGTGAGGGTTTGTGTTTCAGCCTGACCTCCCTGGCTCAGCACTTAGCCACCCTGTCTTCCGAGATCACTGAGGGTCAGGAGTGCACATCCTTTAAAAACTGTGTAGAAATATTCTCTGCACAGTACTCCACAGGACTGTAAGAATGAAGAGTTATACAGAAAACAGATTAAGCCTCAAGGAATTCAGTGTTATTCCAATATAAAATATTTCAAAATTTAAGAAAGAGTATGGATCGTGGTTAGGTCCATGACATAAAGGAGTATGACTTACAAGACTGAAAGTAACTACTGATAGTGACATTATCACTACTCTCCAAAGTCAAGGAGTACATGTTTCTTTGAAGTATTAACATCTAATTAGGATCAAAATATACAAAACACAGAGAAACCTTGAAAATCAGACAAAAAAAAAAGGCTGGTTTGAAATTGAGAACTGACTCATCTATAAACCAAAACTTTGAGGAAATGAGACACACATATTTTGCAAAGATAGAAATCAATATACATAAATGAAAACCATAGGTTTAACATATCATCTATAAGCAGATAACGCCAAAGTTAACATGTTGACATTTCTTTGTTAACTCTGTACATGAAAATAAAAAGCCTTACAAATAAAAAGCCTTACCCCACAGGAAATCTGCTTCTCATTCCCTTTTGTGAGATAAAATGTTACCATTCCTGTTGCTTTTTATGAAGACAGCAGTGCAATGGTATAGCAGGACTTCTTCATGTCAGGTTCCAGGAAGGCTTTCTATTTTGGGGTAAGTACATTGTTCAGTTCTCTGTTCTGCTGATTGCAGAGGTTCATCTTGCCTCCTGCAGTTTTGGCACATATACTTTGTCTAACACTTTATGTTTCTACTAGACATGCCAGTGAGCTGTGTAGGAGTACTTTTGCCACTGAAACAGGCAGAGGGACTTTCTGTCACTCACATTCCTTATTGTTTTCCCTGTATTGTCTGGGTGATCAAACTCTACTTCTCTGAATTATGTTAGGCAGATAAAAACACTTTTAAGTCTCCTGTTAAAAACTCTTCTAAGTGACTAATTTGTTGTCGGCATGGCACAGTTATCTCCATCTTCTACCTCAACCTTCTTTCTCCCTACAACATGTTCATAGAAATTCAGGTGCATATTATGAAATGAAAGCAGTAAAGGGAAAAATTTCAGCTCTTTATGAGGACAGAGATTTCACTCACAGATACATTGCTGGGTGGGTGTCCTATGGTGATTCTTCAGGTACCTGTGCCACTCTAAACTCCAGATGTTTCAATTTCCCTTTTCCCAGTGTTTTCCCTCTGGACACTCTTACCTTCTTACCAAGCTATTCCACAGCCACAAATATCTTCAGTGCCTCCCAGCTCACCCAGAGCTCCTCAGACTTGCCAAAAGCACTTCAACCCTCCCAAATCCAATTTCTGGGTCTCCCAAGAGCAGTCCACACTTCTCACTAAGACCTCTTTCATCTGTTCCCCAAGCCCTTTCCTATTGCAGTCATTTATAATGGAATAACCCCAGTCTTTTAAACAACCTGCCCTGGGTCACTTCACCAGCTCTGATTTTCTCCACCAGTCACAACCCCAGGGTACGATTTGTAGCCACCTCCCAGCTTAGTGTGAGCATGTCTGCTGTACTGCTCTCTCCACCTGCTGCTCTGCCCACATGGCTGCAGATTTCTAATTTCACAAACACACTCACATTTCCTGTTAGCTGCTTGTATCTTCTGCCATCTCCCATTTCCAGCTGCCAGAATGGCTTCTCTGGTCCTGGTTGTCCTTGATCAGCAAAGCTTCCCATACACAGACAGCCAAAAGCCCATGACCAACATTTAACACAGCACCAGGTAGGACTCTGAGGGCAAAAATAAAGACTTTACACACAAAGTATCTTTCTGAAGGGGTATGATGTGTGAAGAAGATAAAATACTTCCACCTTTTACCACTCCACTCCACTCCATCGTGAGTGTTGGCAGCTGCAGCCAGGGCAGTAAAGCTCTCTCAGTTTTCAGTTCAAGGTTGTTGAGTGAGGAACATGCAGAGAGTTATGAGAGCACAGTGAGAGGTGTGTGGCAAAGTGTATCACAGCACAGTGTGGTGCAGTGCTTATTTGAACACTTGGGCCTTACTCTCATAATTGCCTCTAACTGAGAGTTAATCAGCCACCAGAGCCAATTCCAGCTGTCCCAGTTATCCAGTGAGAAGCCTTAGAGGTGTCCCAATTAAACACTGTGTAAATACTATAAAATATGTGCATAAAGGTGGCTCCTAGAGAGGCCTCTTGATTAAAAAGACATCATTATTTCACACCTCTGCTAATTAGCACTGACAGTTATTCTGATTTCAGAGGAATTTGATTGCTCCCAGCGTATTACCACACTGACAACTGGTGCAGTCCTGTACTCTGCTCCAAATGTTGATCTTGAGAACAATACCGTAAAATGACCTCACATCACCTCTGATAGTTTTGCTAGGAAACACTGGTGCATAAATATTCAACATAGCCAGAAGTCCTCATATCAAAGGACTAACCATATAACTACAGAGAACAGAAATTTTGGTTCTACAGTTCACATAACTTTAATTTCCTTACTGCCCTGGTTTTGCATATCATGCTCTAGGTCCTACTGCAAGTTAATCATAGACTGACTATTATTAGACAGTGTAAAAGAAAAAAAACAGTGTAAAATTAAACCAAGAATTACAGCAGAAAATTTATAATCTTCTTTTAATTAAAATCTTCAAACTTCTTCACATTTACATTATACATTATAAATTAGTAGAAACAAGATTTGGTTTTTGTGATGGTCATGCCTGGACTCCACTAATCTGAAAAATAATCAGATGGCAGAGATTCCATCTGTCTGTATATTATTTAATCAAAATATGGGCAGGACAACTGAATACCAAGAAGTTTTCCTGAACTGCAGACCCACAGCTTAATCAGGTTGTTTTAACAGATTAAAAAACCAAAACCAAAAAAAAAAATAAAAAAAATCCCCACTTAATTTCAGATGGAAAAGAAAGACTGAAATTCTCTAATCTTCAGAGCATTAACTGCACAGAATCAGGAATAATGGCACAGCAAATTTATTTTACTTCTATTTTATTCATTGTGTAGACCTTACTGGATTTAGCACAGAACATGCAGCAATGTCAAATACTGTGTATTAAAATATATATCCTACTGGCAATATTTAAAACCTCTTATGAATTCTTGCTACAAATATCAAAGCCATATTGAAGCCATCAAACTACATGGGTTTTCATCGTGTGCACTTTTCTAGATACAGAATGTGGACATAATTTCTGCCTTAAAGTGAAAAATACACATAAAGCATGGTTTGATTTTCCTCCTGCCTTTGGCTACAGGTGAACAAATCTAGGTGAATTGTGTCAGTACTCAGTACAACAATTTTTTTTCAGAGTATTCTTTCAGAGTAATATTCCAGCTGCTAACAGTGTCTTTAAAAGGCTGGATGGCACCTCAGCTTTGTGAAACACCTTTAGTCATAACATCTAACCTAGACTAGCTGCTGGCACTTGAACAGCATTATATCTCCTGCATTATATCTCAGCAAACCCATTTACAGCAGGAAGCTCTGCTGGAACACCCGAGTTTAACCCCTTTGTGTGGGAAAAGACTGATTGATAGAGCATACTGTGCTGTTCCAGCATGCAATAAGAAATATTCTCAGTTATTCTGAACCATTTAATGCATCCAAATAACTGTGAGAGTTCTTCGTGATAACTATTCTTCCATTCTTGTTGTGACTCAAAAGACATGATTGCCTGACAACTTTCTGCTTTTACAACCTTGTGCTTTGAAACACACATTTCAAATTGCACTATTTCTTGTAATTGCATCTTGCCTGAAAATGAACTTTAAAGACTGAAGCTTAATTACATGGTGTTGCTACCATTTGCTAGTTGTCTTTTGTTGTGTAAGTACCTGAGATAATTTTCCAGAAATATGGTAAGCATTTTGGATCTGAAAAGATGGTACTTCTTTAAGTTTTTTAATCATAGATTTGTTGGTTTTTTTCCAACCATAATGAGCTCTCAGAGCACTAAATACGAAGGAGACACCAATACAGTTTCCACTGAATTTTCTGGCTTTTACTTAAAGTTTATGATGAGTCAATTACTTATACTGTACCTGTCCTTGGAGATGGAGTGCATTAAGTCAAGCCAAGAAAAATTTGACAATTCAGCCTCCAATTATTATCCTGTAAGTCTGGCAGTCATGTAATCAATTCTGCAATCATTTTGTGAACAGTGTGCTATTCATATGGCAAAAACATCTTGGTGTTTTTTCACACATTTCCTAGACTTCAGATAAAGTGTTTTTCCCTGACCTGGGAATAGTAGAATATTTCCAATTTTGTGCAAGTCCAGAAAGTATGAAAATCCCCGTGACTCAGATTCAGATTAAATGTGATGCTAAAAGAAAACTGCAGCAATTGAACAGCTCTGTATCTCGTTTCAGTGACTGTAGAAGAGGTTGAGAGGATTAGCCTAGAAGCACATGCATTCATAGCAGATATCCATAGGTAGGTGATATGGATTCTATTTGACTGGAAAGGAAAGAGAGACAGCTAACTAATGCTAGGAAAATATTTATGTGACTGATACTGGAATCATGCAGAAGTCCTTAGATGAGCATAACAGAAGAGACTTCAAAGTGATAGAGGAATCAAGGAGGATATTAGGAGTTCTCAATAAAGTGGTTTGTTTTGGAATGCATTAAATATGTGGCAACAGTTCAGACTGTATGTTCCTACAGTCCATTTTGAGCATCAAGTCCCCATTGGTCTCAGAGAACACCTTCTGCTGAGGAATACAGCTTAACAGCTGCTCGAGCCTCCATCTCCATGCAGGTTTCTGTGCATTAGATATGTTCAGTGGTAACAAAAGCCAGAAAAAACACCCAAACCAAACAAAAAACCCAAACCCACTATAGCCAATAAAGAACTCATAGACTTAAAATGGTCTTTTAAAATGCTGAGTGCTTGGCTACAGTTTCATTAGCATGAAAGAACATAATACCATTGAAGATTATATCAACCTGACTGCCCATCTCTTCCAATTTCTAAAAGAATAGAATTCTATTGGACAGGTAATGGTAAGGATGAAATGCATAATTATGCTCAGTTGAATATGTTCCATTGAATAAAGAAAATTGATTTTATTCAGGTTGCAAATACTTACATCAGAGACTATTTTTAGGTGAGGTGCCAAGAAAATAAGCTTTAAGAGAAATAATCAGTATGATCATCATTCAGAATACTGGTATTTTGTTCCAAAACTCTGGGAAGGCTTCAACAATATCGATTTTGCATGCTTCAAAACACTTCCAAGGTCAGCTCTCCTCAGAAACTGTGACTCTGTGCTCTCTTTGGGTCATTATCTACACTAGATGTAAAGTATATAAAGAGTACAAGACTCTACCTGCACAGAACAATCTTATTTAGCATGTACCCTGCACAGATGAGAATTACTGCTGCAGTAGCATAGCCTTGCTGAAAGCTCCAAAAATATAACTAGCATAAATTAGCTTTATACTCTAATCAAAGAGCAGGAGTAAAGCCTGTCTCCTTGTGGCTTAGTCACAGGTTTTTCATTTTCCTTTACATTATATATTAACCTCAATACAAGTACTTGCACTCCAAACATTTTCAAGTAGTAGAGTAGTCCCAACGGACCAATTTGTGTTCATCAGGTTAAATATATGTACATGGTTAATAGGATGGGAATGACCAAGTTGTTCCTACATTGGGAGGTAGTGTAATATCAAGTTCTTCAAGCAAGGTTTCCCTTTGTAAATAGGGAAGAGTTTTGATTTATAATTTATTTGCATAGCAATATTAAAAGTATTTTCTCAAAGCATGCCACTGAAGTGTATGAAATCAAAGCCACAGTATATATATTCCAAACCTGAATAATGAAATAAATGCTAATATTGGAGACTCTAGAATGTGCAAATATCATCAGGGTATAATCAGTAGTAAAAAGTAGGAGTCTTGAAAACACAATGGACTGTAATTAAAATAAAAGCATTTGTTTGCCTAGTTTACAATCTTAACTTGGAGCAGAAACAACCAACTTCAGCTAATTATTTCAAAAAGGCTCCGGCATATGTGCTGAGATTCGCTGAGCTTTGTATTTAGTGAAGCTTATGCCCCTTGGACTGAAAATTCAGGATATTAAAAAAACACTGCTTTCTGGGCTTTGACATATTTCTTTACAGGTTTGCCTGGTAATCTTTATCTTTGGCTCAGCTTTGTGAAATGACAGTATGGATGGGAGCAAGTGAATTCCCTATTGCATTCAGAACAGATAAAGCAAAGGTCTCCATCCCCTGACCATCCACCTCATTAAAATGCTGAGTATGGTCACTCATTATATTTCAGAATCATCCATATCATTTGCATGTTACCATCAGCCACTTGATGTAATGGCAGGCCAAGACTCCAAATTGAAAATAATTTTAAAACAGCTTTTCTGGTTAACTGTGAACTAGTTGTCAGGAGGTTTAATAAGTCTCTGAAGGATTACAGCAAACCAATGAAACACTCACGTGTTAATAAATCTTAAAACAAATGTAACAGTCTCTCAGTTACATCGTCACAGGCCTTGGCCAGCAAGGAAGCAAAGCCTTTTCCACTGCTCCGTCAAACCATGAGTTTTATCTTTTTTATCTTGGTTTATCTCCCTGGCCTCATTTATAGATGTATTGATCCAAATAATGCAGTAGTAAAAAGCAGTATAGGAAAAGAGAACAAAAAAATGTTCCAGCTGGCAGACAGGGAGGAGAGGGGAGCGAACTCTGTGAGCCAGAATTCCAGGTGAAGAGGGTGGCCCATAGAACCACACCCCTTGAGCTGTAGCTGGAGATAGGGGCACACTTTGGTTTCTGAGCATTTTACCCCAATACCGAAGAGGCCAAAAATGTAGGAGGAAGTATGTGGGTCACGTACAAGAGAAAAGAACGTCTCAGTTCTATGTGTGTGTCTGACACCTAAGCACTTGTCCTACTTCAACCTTGGCAGATTACTCTTGCTAATGTACCCTCATCACATCTGGCTGTCCTGCTCTTGCTCCCCCTTCAGCCCTTTTCCATTCCCTTCTCCAACACCTATGTAGGATATGTAGGGGGACAGTGGACAGGAGATGTCCATGATAGGGGCAGCTACCCTCAACTCAGTCTGCATAGGAGAAAGGGAGAGAAAAGGGCCCAAAAGAGAAGAGAAACCAGGATTCATAAAGCAGAAGGCAGCAAATCTGTTGTTGCCCCCTTTTTTTACTTTCACTTTCCTGAGAAAAGCATTCCTGTAGGAGCCAAAGAAAAGTCACTACCCATGCCTTACAAGACCCTGGACCACAGCAGGAAAATGAGTGAATGAAAAAAGCCTCGGAGAGCCTGGCTTAGATTGCAAGCAATTTCCTTGCTCATTGGTTGTAAAAGGCTTGTCTTGGACCTTTTTTTGAATTCTGCATGGTGTGGATTCCCTGGGTTGTGTGGCATTCAAAGAGCAATTTTATGTGAAACCTTTTTAAAAACTGCTTATCTTTTTAAAGAGCAGATAAGTAAGAGTAGCCAAGGAGGCTTTTCCACTCCCTGGCTGAGACTAAAAGTGGGCAGCCACCTGCTTACCTTTTGAGAGCATTTGTGGTACAATATGCCATTAGCCAAACTCTTTGTGATGAAAATTTCAGGTTTCAATTTATATATGTAAGAGCTCAGCCAGAGAAAGGCTTATTGCAGTTTATATACTTTCCTATTTATAAGTCCCCCAAAACAGTCTCTAAAGTACCACAAAATCAGAAAAACTCGTTGTCTAGCTCACTGCTCCTCCTGTAGTCATGATGAATGGTGATTTAGTCTTCTGAAAATATGATCATCTTCAATGCTTTTTTTTCCTGTTTTCTAGAATATTCTGTTGAGGTTACTCTTGGCTGTTAAAATGGGAAACATCGTGCTTCTACAACTTTTTCCTTTTTTCTCTCACATCTATTTTACACAACAATATGACATTTTGACACATACAAAATGACAAAATCACAAACCTCTGATGATTCTGTGGAACAGTTAAACGGCTTTGTCCTTGGTTACATAAATGCAAAATCTAGGGTGTTGCAAGATGATAATTGGTTGATGGAAAATAAATATTCTAACTGCTTAGTGCCAACCCACTGATGTACTTCAAGAACTCAGGCATGACTCAGAGTAGTGTGCAAACTGACAGTGCCTTTATTACAGCATGGCATTGCATTTTCCATTTCTCCAAAGAAGCCACAGAGTGCATAAAACAGCAGCTCTGCTGTAATTTTCACTCTGCTTTTTCATGGCCCACTTCCACCCAGCCTTTAAACTTTTTTAGATCCTAAAAGGGGATCAAATTGATCCATGAGGGTGAGCTCCTTTTCTGAAAGGTGCCTCAGATTCATGGAGAGAGTGAGAAGACTTGGATTTATCCCTTAGTATTTAATAGGCTTTGTTTTCACCCTGATGTGGTATCTAGTTCTGGAAATTCAATTATGTTCTGAAAACAGAAATATATCTTACCTGTAAAGGAATGGGGAAGTGTTCTACTAGTCCAATGGTAAATGGTATGAGCATCACGACTGTACAGAGCTATACCAAAAAGTAATAAACAGTGTACTCATAACTGATTTTACAATTCATCAAATGAACAAAAAAAAACCTGGAAAGATTAATTCCAAACCTTATTTTGCTTTTTGAGAAAAACTAATCAAAGATATTTCATGTCACTGACACTTTGTACAAGAATCACTTCAGGTGCATGCTTGGAGAAAAATAAGTGAATTAAATTATGCATAACATTCACAAACTGGTTGAAGGAAATGCTATATTTTGCAGTTAGCAATCATTCAAGGCTGAGCAAGATTAAGCAGAGAGGAGAAATTTTGAGCTGATCACAGGCTGAGGAAATCCAGACACAATTCTTACAGCCTAAATGATTGCCCTGGGCAGAAAGGGATAGCAGCCAGTCAGCCTCAGCTGCTACATATTTTCTGACTGGTACAAATTAGTGACTTTGTCTCTAAGGTAGATCAAAATTCTAAAAGATCGGCCACTCAACAGGGAGGCAAAATACCCAACTACTTTAGAGAATGTTGAATTGTTTTTACTAAATGAAACAGCTCAAACAAGCGACAGTGAGAAACCACATATTTTATCTGTTAATAACACCAGAATAGTTGTGGCTCAGCTGTCGTCCCCTGAAGGGGAACCACAGGTAAGTTTAGATCTTGCACTGAATCATGAATTGCGTTTTCTGCTGGACAAAAGGAAGTAGAGAACTTCTCCACCATTTTTGTATTTCTAGCCCAGAAAATATATTTCAACTTACACAGCAAATGCCACTTTGGATCATGATATTAGGGTAACTAAATATTAAAGCATAAATTTTGCCACAAGCTTAGTTTTAGCTGAAAGAAAAAATGCTCACCTCTAATGACAACACAGTGAAATTGCCTGAGGGTTAAAATACCCTAAAGAAAGGACTTGTATAATAACAGTGACTAACTTACCGTGCTGGAAAAGTGTGGGAGTTTTTCATTGTTATTAACTGTAGCTTTCTGAGGTCATTTTGAGAACCTGTCTTATGTGAAAAATGTTTAACTATTTTCATGCAGCTATCTAAAGCATATATCAAATTCATCAAAAATAATTTGAAGGTGCTACTACTGTTAAGGAGTATTGTGGCTAGACTTTGATCTCCTATATCACTAGGCATAGAAATGGAAAACGCAATTTAATGAAAATAAATGTGTGGTATTAAGACTGAGGTCAGTAAAGATAATACACAGTATATATTTAATGTCACAACCACAGAGTACATTGACCAGTAAACGAATTAAGAGCTATGCTATAAATAACCTTCACGCCAACATCTCAACTCATCAATCATGGAAAAGTAATTCGTAAGGGTACTAAGAAAGCACACTACCTTTAGCTTGTTTTGCAAACACAAATGATCTTCTGCACTGGGGATATGCAGTAGTCCAAGCTAAGTAAAACACAGCTTGTTATTAATTTAGCAAAACTTGGACTGGAAAGATTAGTGCAAAGACTGTAAAGCAAGGCAAGACTTAACTGAGAAATAATGAGAGGCATCTGTTGCGGTTTAACCCCAACCAGCAGCTTAGCCCCACAGCCACTCATTCACTCATTTCTGGTGGGATGGGGGAGAGAATCTGAAGGGTACAAATGAGAAAACTTGCAGGCTGAGATAAAGATAATTTATTAGGAAAAGCAAAATCCACACATGCAAGTAAAGCAAAACAAAGCATTCATTTCCCACATCCCATGGGCAGGCAGGTGTTCATCCATCCCCAGGAAAGCGGGGCTCCAGCACATGTAACTACAACTTGAGAAGACAAATGCTCTCTCCAAGCATCTCCATTTCCTCCTTCTTCCCCCAGCTTTCTATGCTGAGCATGACACCATGTGGTGTGGGTTATCTTTCTGATCAGTCAGTGCCAGCTATTCCAGCTGTGTCTCCTCTAACCCCATGTGCACCCCAGCCCTCCGGCTGGTGGGGAGGTACGAGGAGCTGAGAAGGCCTTGACTCTGGCAAGAACTGTTCAGCTTGCTAACAAAAATATTTCTGTATTGTCAGCACTTTTTTCAGCACAAATCAAAAACACAGCCTTGTACTAGCTACTGGGAAGAAAACTGACTCTACTCCTGACAAAACCAGCAAAGCATCACAAAGGAAACACACTGGCTAAAATGGAGTTACTTTTGTTGTTCCTCAAGGGTAGATGCAGGCACTGAGTATCTTTAACATTTCCTGTAAAGACACTGGTACAAAGCACCGAGTTGATAAAGTTTCCTTAATATTCAACAATGGGTATAAAATCAATACAAGAGCCAGAACATACCAAGAAATATAACTAATCCTGAAGATTAAAATATTAGGAATAAAGTCAAAGTTAGCTGTATGAAATACAATATCATGTATTAAATGGTTTACGAGGATTTCAGGTGTCAGAGGCAGTCCCTTTTCTGCCTTCATGTTGTTCCCAGCTGGATAGGCATGGTTTGGAAGGCACAATCAGAGTACACCCCTGCTCAGCAGACAGCATAGCAGTCTGACTAGCAGCCTGTGCTCAGAAGGCTGGGAAAGCAGAGTGGGAATCCAGAATCAGGCCTTCCTTCTGACAAGAAAGATTGGCACTCAAAACCATTTGCAATACAATTATCAGGATCTTTTGTTGGAGATATTTTGTCTTGTGTGAAACAGTTTTATGTCTCTAGTCCTCTATTATCAGACAGATGCTTTCTAATTTACAAGGTCATGTGCATTCTTTCTACAACTTAATGAATACTGAGGGACTGAATAGTTTATGTAATATTTGATGACAATTCAGAGACTTGGCTGAGAATTACCTGCTACACAATTGTCATGGATTGCAATATTTCTTTCAGTGATGACTGTCAGGAGATTGTTTGTAATTCATAGAGAGGAAGCCCTTGAATCTATCTTGTATTTCCACATTAATACTATCTGATGAGCACAAAGCTGCCAACCCTACCCAGTTTTTGAGGAGGACTTGAGCTCCAGGTGAAGCAGGTGTTTAAATGTAACACCAAGATATCTAATGACTTCTGTGCTCTTCTCTGCAGCATTTCGTATTGGGCAGGCTGGACAGCATCCTGCTCAGCTTGGTGGCTCCTATGAATTCCATTCTCTAGTGAATGTAGGTCACAGAGCCCAGAGATGACCAAACTTGCAAGGCATGCTTTATCCCAAACAGCCATGACACCAAAGGATGTTCAAAGCATGTATGTCTTTATGTCTTTGATCCTCCTCTGTTCACTTTGAAAATAGTTCCCAAAGCATTAGTTACAGCAGAACTCCTCAGTTCACAAGACAGTAAGCAGAATAATTATGGGTCTTTCAGTATAACCCTTTGAAGGCTCTTTTCTGTCTAATTCTAAATTAGAGTCTTTATCCCATATACTCTTTTCTAGGTAACAAATCTAGTAATGCCATGTGTATTTCTCTTTCCTTTTCCCTACTGCTCTTCCCTCAGCCCTGCAGGGGAAAAAAAAAAAGTTCTGTTTTGAAGTGCCAGATCACAAGACATCTGCAAAGCAACTTAGCTCTGTTATTTTTCCCCCTGACCTTTGGTCCTTACACCCCATTTCACTCCTGTTTTCCTTCAGAACAACATTTCTTTATATAAAAATAGAAGACTCAGTTCACAAAAGAGATGGATGAACAAGTCATTCATGTCTTGGATGCCATCCTGGAACCATGTGGTGTCCCACTGTTCAAGTCTACACTCACATCTCACTCATCAGGTCTGATGGGTCTGAACACCGTGATTTAGACTCTTACAATTTAGGCTAGTTGGAGGCCTGTATCTAATGGTATCTCCTAAGTTTCCATATTGGCCCTACTATGGTTTAACCTACTCATCAATGACTTGGATGAAGAGGAGGGCCCTCTTCATCAAGTTCACTGATGACAGGAAGCTGGAAGGAGTGAGCAATACCCCAGAGGGCTGTGCAGCCCTTCAGAAGGACCTCAACAGGCTGGAGAGGTGGGCAGAAAGAAACCTTCTGAAATTCAGCAGAGGCATCTGCAGGGTTCTAGGAAAGAATAACCCCATGCACAGGATAGGAATCAGCTGGCTGGAAAGCAGCTCTGGGAGAAGAGGACCTGGAGTCCTGCTGGAGAACAAGCTGCCCATGAGCCAGCAGTACCCTTGTGACCAAGAAGGCCAGTGGTATCTTGGGGTGCATCAGGAAGAGCAGTGCCAGCAGATTGAAGGAGGAGGGCCTGCCCCTCTGCTCAGCCCTGGTGAGGTCACAGCTGGAGTGATGTGTCTGGTTCTGGGCTTCACAGTACAAAAAAGACATGGAGCTCCTGGAACAAAGATGGCAGAGGGCAACAAAGATGCCAAGGGAATGGAGCATGTCTCTCTAATAAGGACAGGCTGAGGGAGCTGGGCCTGTTCAGCCACGAGAAGACACAACTAAGAGGGGACCTCATCAATGTACACAAGTATCTGAAGGAAGGGTGTTAGAGGAAGAATCCAGGCTCTAGGCTCAGTGATGCCAAGCAGTTGGACAAGAGGAAATGGGAAGAAACTGATGCACAGGAAGTTCCACCAGAATGTGAGAAAGAACTTTACTGGGTGACCACACTCTGGCACAGGTTGGCAAGAGCATTTGCAGGGTCCCCTCACTGAAGATGTTCAAGAGTCATCTGGATGCAATCTTGTATGTACAATGTGCTCTAGGATGACCCTGTCTGAGCAGGGAGGTTGGACAGCTTTGCCCATCCTGTGATTCAGTGAACTGGTTTCACTCTTTTGTCTATCCCTGAAGCTAGTTCCCTTCATCGCTCATTTACAGTACAGCATCATGTTCTCTAGGATCCCATGTCCCAGTTGCACTTGGCTGGTCTGATTTGCAACCTACCACAGAGTGTTGAGGAATGATCTTCGCACATCTCCACATTTAAAAGAGTCGCTCCCAGATGCAGCCTCCTCCTGTCACAGTGCTGACGCACAAACTCCTGTTTGAGAATATATCTGAGACCTGTGATTTAGAAGGTCGGGGGATCACAGCATTTATTCTTGCCTTTGTCCTGGAAAGAACTATGCACAGAACCTAATTGCAGCCTGAGTAACTAAATAAGAAATAAATCATTATTAATGACACAAGCAGCCCAGCATCAATTTTGAAAAATACCCAGGTGGAAACATACAAACCTTGCCTAACACTGTTTCTTCTTTCAAAGAGGCCCTTAAATTGCCAATTTGTCTTGAACAGAAAAAAAATTAACGTTGATTTCCAGACAGCTACCCAGAAGTGGCTGTAGGCATTGTGGCTGGATGTGTTATTGGTCTGCATCCCAAATAACTACTGTGTCTGGGAGGCAGGAGGGGAGAACAGGACAAACAGTGTGAGTCAGAAATACACTTGACACAGCCACAATTTAAACACACTTAACTTTTCTCCCTTTGGATTTGGGGTGACCTTTGGGTAGTTTGTCCAAACAAAAACTTCTTCTTGCTTTATGTGTTTTCCCTAGAGATGAAGGAGCATTCTGGAGGGGAAGGATCATTTCCTCAGGCTTGCACACATTGGAGATCACGTGGCATTTTTACAAGCATCTCCAGGAGAAAGGTTTGGAAACATCTTATTGACTTCTATGAAACACCTTGTTGACTTCTATTTTTGGATTGGCCCCACTACAGTTATGGAGGTGAAATAACTGCAAAAGACAGCTCACATTCTTCACATTCATTAAACTCATGTGCTAGCAGTTTAAGCACTATCTTAAAGATAAAACTTCGGTAGTATCTTTTCCGTATGTTTTGTGTTCAGGCAGGTTATTGATGAAGGCTGCTGTTAGTAGTATCTGTATTTCTTCACTGTCTTCAATAACTCAGTAAAATTTGTGTTTGGACACAATGTATCCAAGAACATTGAATTATTATATGTAATACTACATGAAAGGTAAAGTTTCTGGTAATCAATGAGGACAACAAAACCTTTTTTATGATCAGATTAATTATGATTTGGTAGCATGTGCAATGTGTTAACACTGAGATGGGAAGTACACCACAGGAACATAAAGACTAGTCCTGTAACCGAGGAACTGTTTCCAAAGTCAGTCTGGATTAAACTCTGCCCACTGCAACACGTGCTGCGCGGCTGTGCATGTGAGCACCGTGGGATTCATATCCCATATTTCTATCCAGTGGATTATTCACCTTGCTATAGTTGTGCCTGTTCAAGTAAAACACATGCAGTAACTCAGAACTACCAGTCTTAAAAAAAATGTTCTTTTAGAAGGCTCTTGCAGTCAGTTTCATGAAGGAAAAATTCAAAAGATGGAAACATTACTGCCTTTATGCTTAGAACAACACCAAGGGGAGGAGTTAGGTTCAGACAGTGATTTTTTTTATAATTCTAGAAAACTAGTGAGAAGTGCCTGAAGGATTTCAGTATTTACAGGTTTAAGTGTGTTTTAAGTACTCACCAATATTGTGAAAAAGACAAAACTTTTGAATAGCAAAGGGAGTTGCAAATGTTTAGGATCGGTATGGATTTGGTATAGCAGACCTCCATAACCTTCACATACTTCAATGCCTAATAGACATCATCTTATTGGATTATTCTCTCTGGGGTGGTATCTGTCCCTTTTGGGGTCTAACTCTCCACTCCTGAAATGAATCAGCAAAGTGGTGGCAGCTACACTGCACAATTTCCCTTACCATGTCTGTTTCCTGCATATTTCTTGTTTTTTCAGGCTACTCTTGCCATCTTTCCCAATGCTCTCTTCACTCTTCTCTTTCATTTGCATCCATGAATATGGGAATCAGGTACTTTTAAAAGGGTGAAGCTCCTCTGAAGCTAAGGCTTGAAGGAATCCTCATTCTATGATCAAGTGAAGGGAGAGAAATACACATGAAATATCATAAAACAGTAAATGGTGAAACCTAAGCAGGTTAGTTTGAAGTCTGCAGTTTCAGGAAGATGAAAAAGTTAAGAAAAATTATACATTTGACAGAGCATCCAGGATGCACTTGAGCTCTGTAGAAAAACAAGAAAACATGATGTTCTTTGGAGCAAAGCTAAACCAAATGTTTCGAAAACAAACAGCTGGTTCTTCTAGGAATGGATTCTTAAAGACATGATAATATTTTTATCTCTGCTTCAGCATTAAATGAAAATTTTAAAATATTGAGAATTCTTCTCTCCCAAACCACATGCTCTCACCCAGTTAAACAGATTTTAGGGGCCTGCAGATGAAAGAAGGGTATCTGTAAGTCATGGGAGTGTCAGAACAACCTCTGTGCTTTATGGCTTCTCAGCATTATAAATTATCTTCTAAGCATTACAAATAAAGTCTAAGTGGCTAATTTGCAATAAATAGAAGCATTAAAAAGAATGTCATCCTGGATGTGAAGAAGCCAGTGAGCAGGTACTGCAGTTGAACTGAGGTAGCAGTGTAGCAATGTACAATTCACCTTATGCTAATGGCACATTTCCCATCAGATATAGTACGTATGCCTTTCCTCCTTTCAGTCGTGCTTTATCTCCCTCCAGAGACCTGTTACAGCCAATGAGAAAATGTTGTGGTATGGGGAATTATTATTATTATTAACAATGGAATACAGAAGGAAAAAATAATATTATTTATGTCAGTTTAGTGAACCAAAGAAGCCTAATTCCTACTCTTGCAGATGTGGGGGCTGAAATGCCAGAACTGTGTTTTTGCTTCAGTCTCTCCAGCAGTAAACTTATTGCACTCCCAGAGAAAAGCATACCCAAGAATGAACAAAAGTGATGTATTTATAAAAGAAAGGGCAACGTGATCTCACTTCTTTCTTTAAAGACCATCTTTGATGTGAGCACTAATTGACTAACTCCAGGTCATGCTATCATTTTGTGTAGTACTTACAGGACTACAGAGGCATAACAGCTCTTTTACTCAGCAGCATTCAGCATGGTGTAGCCATATTGAAAGAGTCATATCTTGCAACAAATAATATGGATTTTCTCAGATCCTTCTCTGCTCTCAGCCTCCTGGGGAAATGGCCTCCCTGGCACTGAAACAGCCTGTGTGTCTCCCTGGGGACTTAGACTTGAGAGACAGACAAAGAGCCTAGCAGTGCTCCTGTGTTCCCCAGCATGATCAAAAACAGATTTGTGGAGCACTTGGATCCCACTCAGTCACCATTCTCTGATGGAAAACATTTTGATGGGCTCCACTGGATGGACAAAAATTTTGATATAAGAACCCTTTAATCCTAGGTTTATTTTCAAGCTTGAGAATAAGGTGCCAGCAGCAGTAGAATTGTGTAGCTTTGTCAGCATTTGCTGAAAGCAAAGATTTTGCCTGCAGAATTACTGGTCCTTTAATTTGCTTAGCCCGCCTGTGTTGGGGATAATATGCAAAAATCCAACCACTCCTACTGCTGACATAAATCTTCTATTCCTGTCACTTTGATCATTCTGTGACCAAAAAGCAGAAAGTTATTTGTTCAGGTTTGAAAGAAGAAATGAAGACTGTTTCAGAAAAACTGATGGGATTCATATAGGGCCTGATCCTGGAGGAGGATAAACATCCTCGGTTGATAGCGACCTCTGATGGGAAACAGGAAGTTTACAGGTTCCACTGTGTTTCTCTTCTTACAAGAATTGAAATGTACCCCCTTTAAATTCTGGCCATGATTCCATAGACAAAAGGAAGATAGATGATAGAATTTTTTAATTAGGATGTTGTGTTGTGCTGAAAATAAAAGGGTTCTGCCCTCAAAAAGCTATGAAGTCATTATTGCCTTCCCCTCTGCTAACATTCTCTTTTATTCTCAAAATGTTTTAAAAGCTGATAGAAGGCAAGGCGAGGTGAGGAGAGGAGAGGAGAAATGCTTTCAAAATTTTATTTTTGAGCACCGAAACCTGGTGAATCCATCAGATACAGTGTCAAGGGGATTCCATGTTTGGTTTTTGTGCATTACTTACAGAACTTTAGACCAGAATCTGCTTTTCACAGTAGTGTGTATTGCTCTGTACAGTGAAGGAGATGTTCATCTGCAACTACATCAGTTGTAGTAATGTGGGGTCTGTCCCAGGGCAGGGGCTTGAAATATCTAGTTATAAGCACCACTGAGAGAAGAGAGAGAAAAAAAATGGAGAAAGACAACAGCCTTTTTTTCCCTGTATGAAATCTGCTTTGTTTTAATTCTCAGAGGAATATATTTTGTGCTTCTGGGGACAATTGTTCATGTCACAGATTAAAACTCATGTATCTTATGAAAATGTTGAAGTCTCTAGATTAGACAAGTAAATAAAATTGTCTTTTTAAAAAATTTTTGTCTCATAAACTTGAGTTACTCTTGCTGAGTGGAGCACTGAGCAATAAAAGCATAGGAACAAGAAGAAAACAATTTACAGGTCTCTGCAAAATACCTCCTTCTTAAGTGTCAAGGATACCTATAAACACAGCTGAGGCAGGAATCCACTGCAACAGGACACTGTTGAAAAAGAAGTTTGTCCACTTTCCATCTCATGGAGACTTCAGTCTCCTCTGAGGAAGGCAGCCACTCTCTGAGTAGATTATTCTTTTGTAATAAATCAAAGGAATCAAGCTCAATTATTTTACATTGTCTAGTAAAGAGCCAAAAAGTCATGTCCCTCTGCTGTGATCCATGGAGGGCTGGGCTCCCTTTGCCTCAGTTTCTGATGCACTGCGTATGGTGTTTTCTAATATTCTAGTTGTACAGATCATACCACTGTGTTCCAGTAATGCCAGTTCAATAAAATTTCTTCTCATTAATGAGAATTACCAGTTCCCCTAGCTCAAGAATCAGTCTCATAACATGGGTAAATAATTTAGTGAAAAATGCCTTGCCACACCAGACCACAGTTTATGAGACACAGACACTGAGTTCAAATACGTACTGTCTTTGCTGTCTTTAAACCCCTTGTTCTTGTTTCTAGTTCTCTTCCTACTTATTCAAGTTGATTTCCAGCTGAGAAAAGTAGGTCTCTAACAGTCTGGGAAGGACAGTGACAGCAATTCTCAGTAAACTGTGACAAATTTCAGTGCTCTACAAAGTCAAAACCTTCTGTTTTCACCAGTCATCTGTCCAACCCCTCACCTCCAAGTTGTTCTCTTTTCTGCTTTTCACAAAACCCAAAACATCACATGAACTTCTATCTGCTTTTCTAGTCTTCTGCACCTCCCACACCTTTATTATTTATGCTGTTCCATGTAATAGTTTTTGTTCCCATGTGTATTTTCAGCAGAGCAAGACCTGTCTGACTGATCATTCCATCCAATATTACTGGTACATTTCAACATTTTTGCACTTGGAAAACAGGACATTTTTTGTCCCTTCTTTCTTCTTGAATATTTCTGCATTTATTTTTGTTTAGATTATGGACTGCACATCTTCCCTTTTAGGACATCTTAAAAAGCTCTTTGTTCCCATTTCTCATAGTGACTGTGTTTGTTGAGGAAGTCCCTCTTTTTTCTCAGCAGATAGCTCAGGAAGTGTCTGATATTAAGACAATACTATTAGACAGATAAAGCATCTCTTAGTTGCAGATCACTAGTGCACTGCATCGGTTTGCAACCGAATCAGTTCCCTTGCCACTGTGGCAATGAGCTCCATATCTGCTCACCAGAAAAGCAGTCCTTTAATCCTGCACTATGCTGAACTTGGCATTTCCAGTTCACATGTCTTATCCTCCAGAACAGCCATCAATTTGCACTTTGTGCACCATAAATCTCCCCAACCTTTCAACACAGTGGTAGAACACTGTAAAGACAAGTCACAGTAAGGATTTCTTTATCAATCACATTAAGCAAACAGCACCCCAGCACTTTTTCCCTACCAGCATGGGCTCTGTGTAATGTAAATACTAATGATGAACATTTATGAGAAATCATATTTGTACGGATCCAGACCCTGATTGATCGAGACCTACAAAGCAGTGTCAGACACACATTATTCACAATAATGTTTTCAAGTGCTTCTCCAAAACATTTGAATCAATGGATCTTGTCAATCTTTATCCTGTCCTGAAGAACACTGTGAAACTAAACAACTCTAAGTTATGTTTAGTGCTGTTGAAGCCACCCAGACAAACTACACTCAGAAAAGAGCTTTTATACCTGCTCCTGCTTTGTATGATCTCTGCAGGCCACTGACCAGAGACACTTCACAGAAACAGGTTTGAAGATCAGCAGCTCTTCCTATTAGCCCTTGTGCCCTGAGGAAATTAATAATGATCTGTTGATTGGAGTCTGGAAAAATCTGCTTTACCTGAAAAGAATTCATTGGCCTGTTTTGTTAAAAAAAATCATTTAAGTGTAAAAAAAAAATCAGTTTGAGATAAAACCCGAAAAGCTTCATGTTGGATTGCTGCACATTACAGCTCTGACATGGCTTTAGTCTTGATGTCCTAGCTTATATAAGGAGGACAATGACCAGGACAATTGACATCAGCAATCGTCCTGTTGTGAAGTGGGTATCATCTTGGATATAGAAATAGCATAGTATTGATTTCTATTTTCTTTTTTTTTCTTTTTTTTTTTTCACATACTAATCAAATTATAATAGACTCTCTATTTATATTCCAAGATTTAAAAGTTTAATTAAAAACCTTCGCCAAAATCACCATGGTTGTGCTGCACAAGCTTAAGAGTTTGTGTAACTGGGCAGAGATAAGGCTAGCAGTGAGTGCTACTATTAGTGGTAATCCAGCAGAGCCAAAATTACTTCTAGGTGTACCAAGAACCCCTGGTATCAATTCTTCAAGGTTCTTCTGCATTTCTGAACAAGGTAACAGAACATGTTGCACTTGTCTTCCATCTACTGTCATGAATCTTTCAACAAGCCTTGCAAGCTGAAGGTTTTTAAATGCCACACTTCACTGCTTGACATATTTTATTACCTAATTCATTCACCAAATACCTCTTCAGACTAAAATCAATTGTGCCACGTTAAAGATATTTGCCGTGGAAGGTGCTTCAGTGTCAGGCTGCTGAAGGAGACAGTAAAACCCTTGGTTTAGAAACAAAAACATGAAGAAACTGTTAAATTACTAACTTACGTAAGTTCATGCACTAGCTAGTCTTTCAGGGTCAAAGAGTTTCTTTGTGATAAATTTTAGGATTTGAACTGTCTGCATATCTGTCTATGCTAAAGAAAGCTACAAAAATATTCTGTAACAAAAGACAGCACACATGGAAACACACTGATTTCACAAATGGAATTGCACCACAGAGCCTCTCAAGCCTCACAGCTTCTTTTAAATTTATAGACTTTCTTTATTTCTACTCTCAAACCAAAATGAAATAAGTAACCAAAGCATTTCCAGGAAACAAAGATGGCCAAAAGGAAGATGGGCAAGACCTAAGACAAGTTTATAAAAACTGTAGGAAGAGGCTTCCAAGAAAGGAATGAAAGCAGTATGTGATGTTTTCCCCAGCAGGCCTGGCTGATAGCCTGCAGACAAAAGCAATGCCTTTGCTGTTGAGGCAGCCTTAAAATGTGTCCTGACAGATTGGCAAACTCAGCTGTAGCACCAATATGGAATGGAAGAAAGGGCCAAGAATAAGAACTGTCTCTTCAGGAACAAAAGTTACCAGGAGCACTGCAAAGCTCTGCTGGAGGATTTCAAAAGCATCCAAATCAAATTCAAGGTCCTGAATCTTTTCTTTGAAGCGCCTTTTAGTCTGGACCCGGGTTATATAAAATATGTTGTGAGATTTGGAAAAGCCCAACAGCACCTTCCACAAGTGCAAGTTTTCCTCTCTCAGGAAAACACTGCTGTCTCAGGAGCTGGTCCATTCTGTGGCCTAAATTCCCCCATGAACTGGGAATTGAGTACATCACTGACTTCCTTATCTACTCTAAGGTCAAGACAGGTTTTCATCTATTTTTACACACTCATAAAAAATCTATCCCAACTAAATTCCCATCAAAACAGGGCACCTTACTGTGCACATTACACTCCCTATAGAGAGGATCAGAGGACAAACATATGACAGATGGCAGGTACAATGCTTAATGCACTGGTGAATGGTACTCAAATAGTGTGGTGATAAAGGCTGTAGAAGAGATAATATAGAGGAAAACAGGTAGAATACAGGGTACTGGGTTTATGCAATAAAGCACTGACAATGGGAAGGATGAGTGCTCTGTGAACTCAGCATATAGAAAAGTACAAGCAAAGGATTCAGTTAGCTCCACAACAAAAACACACAGCTTTGTTAAGAAGGTTTCAGAGATCTCTACCGTAATAGGTGTGTGTTGAACAGGTTTTACCCGAGAGGGTGACAACAGCTTTAATTATTGCAAATAAGACTCTGTCCTCAGAGAAATCTTTCTTTCCTCCATTCAGTACCTCATGTCTGTGATGTTGTCCATCTGGCAGGTAAGTGTTATTAAAGAGTAGCTGGTAAACTGGTAAGTTTGATAAATGCATGAGGTAAGTGCACATTCAGCTGATACAATTTTACTTAAACATATTTAAAACATTTGTGGGCTACATGTGGTTTAAAGCCATGGGGGATGAAGAGGAAAGAGACAAAGAGGAATAGCTTTATGCTAAAGTATATTTCATCTTAATTTCTCTTCTGCTCTGAAGCATGGGATCTCCCTCTTGCTGAAATTGAAAATGGAGTCAAGGTTAAAACAGGAAGGAGAAAAGGTCAAGAAGCTCAGTAATACAGAGTTGGGTAAATGAAGCCATGTTATTAGCTACCTCAAGCTTTTTTTGAATGCAAACTATCTTCCCCCATGACAAAATGTTGCTGTTTTTCATGATAAATTTCTGGGCATTCTAAACCACCACTGCATCCAGGTAGTCAATGCACATAGTTCATGTTTATGCTAACTAAGCCTTGGACATTGTCCTCTCTCCCTGCACTAAATCATGACCCCTTTCCAAATTTAGTGACTCCAGTTGCACTTTCTGTAGTCAAAAGGTCAAAGCCCAGAAAGCAGGTATGGGATTTAAGACTATGGAACCCCACCAGTAATTAGCCAAACTCTGCACTGTGTTGAATGTGTATTCTGCTGTAATCCTGACTGCCAGTTCTGTATGATGGTCTGTCTGTACAGTCTCAGTTCAGGCATCAGCATTTGCTCCCCATGAAATCACTCCAGCCTTGTACCACTGAACTCTTGTGAAATTCCCCATCTATCAACCATGCACTTTTTTCATGTGTCCAAGATCAGCTGTGCACCCCACTGTCACCCTGAGAATCAGGCCTTTTGATATTGTTTTCATAATTTCTAGCCACTTTCCCAGGAAAGTAACTATAAACATCTATGTTTATGCATTCCATTAAAGATATGCCTTTTAATGAACAGCTCTCAAGGCCAGTGTGGTTGGGAAGGTAGTGACCTGACTATCCAATCCCTGGTCATTATCAAAAATCTATAAACACTGAAAAGACTGAATAAATGTTCTTCTTCTTTCATCACACTTCAAGCTATGTCTGTGTGGATCATTTCATGTCCAACAGTGACCCCCCAGCACCTGAACCCAGAGCTTGTGCTGCAGTACAGCCCCTGCATCCACACAGCACACAGGCAATAAGAGCCACAAATCCCCTTCTCCACTTGGCTCAGCTTAGTGACACAGGAATGGAAAAAGTAGCCAGGGTAATATTTGGATTTTTTTTGGTGATTATATCTTTCACAGCAAAATACCATGCTTCAAAATGTGAAGAGATGGCAAAATAAATTCATTCCTGATTCCAAGATCAGACAATGAAGGCAATGGCAAGAACATATTAACAGGCTTCAAACTGGGCCATTGGTATTACTTGCTCGATTATCTTGTGTCCTCTCTGTGGATTTAAGTGATATTGCTGTTTCCACTACATATTGCTTTTATCCTCTTACCTTACTGTTATAAAACAAGTGTTACTTTTGGAAAAGATAGATATATTTGGAAAAGAAACTTGACATCAATTTCAGTTCCCCCTGTCTATTTTTCATGACTGATCCAGCTTTTTTGAAAAAAAATTTAAAGTTCCTGCTCTGTTTACTAATAAAATATTTCTAAGGAAGACCCTGACAGCTGACTGTATCATAAAAAGTATGTATTTTTGATGAAAAGTCTAATTACGTAAATACTAAACAAAACAAAAACAATTAGCCCACAGCAAAAATAGTTTGGTTATTGGTTCCTCCAATCTCACTGGTATTATGTTGCTATAAATTCTGTACTACAAATAAACCACTGCATAAACAATGCTCAGTATTATATCAGTGTAATTAATATATTAATGTGTGATTATACTGCACATGAAAATTAATGGGAAATTAGTCAAAATGTCCTATGCTAATATGTACAGACAGGCTCTTTTATAGTTAAGTGTTAAATGGCAAACTGAAAACACTCAGGTATTGAAAAAAAATAAAAATTCTTAAAAATATTCATTCCAATCAAAAAATTTTGTAGAATTATAACTGGTTTTCTTTTTTTCTCTTAAACTGCTTTGTTGAAGCCAATACACTAACCTTTTCATGTAAATAAGCTGCACTGAGGCATCACCACAATTTCACATTATTTCCAGACATTTTTAGAATTTGAAGACCCAGTGACTAAGAAAGAAGAAGAAAGTGGGAAGAAAAAAAGAATGGAGAAGAAAAATAAGATCAGTAATGAAGAATTGTCAAGGAAGAAATTAGACTAACTGAACAATCATATAAGCAAAGGGTTATCAACAAAAAAGATATTTTGACAATGTAAAACACAATGAGTAAAGATTAAAACTTCTTGTGACAGAAATATCAGTCAAACTTCCAATTTAATAAAGTTTGAGGAGAAGTGTTTGTGTGGTCAAAACAACACATACAGACATTTTCAGGATAAAGTTTCTATTCCTTGTGTAAGATGAAATCTGTTTTGGAATTATATTTTTCCTGTCTCAAGAGAAGGAAGGAGAGATTACATGAGATCAAAAGTGCTGCAAATTTATCAAAAATCTGAAGAGTCAATAATCTCTGGTACTGATTAACTGTGACAATTAGGGCTTCACAGTCCATTTTAGCATAAAGGGTGAAAACCTTGTAACTTCATACCCTTTTGAAAGGAGAAAACTCTTTTTGTTCTGCCTTATTTTGGAGCAGGGAGCTCCAAGGAAGGACTTTGTGAAATGTTTGGGGTTTTTCCCCCCACGGGGAGCTATTTGTTGCCAGCATTGCTCAGAATATTTGCTGCTTTTACTCCTCAGCTCCCAAACCTGATTGTTTAGGATACCTCCTACCCACTTCTGGAACAAGAGCTCCTGTGGTGCTCCAACCTGCCGCCACCTGGGGACCACGCTGGCCAAAGGCGTTGGTGTTAATTAGAGGGACGGGTTGATGGAGTAGTCTGAAAAGCAAAAGGGTTTAATGACAAAAATAATCAGTAAAAGCCAAACCACAATATAGGACAAGCTCCAAAGACTCCAAAATGGGGTAGGTAGGATATATTTAAAGAGTAGGGTAAAGGGTGGAACCTGAGGGTGAGGGTCCAATAGGAAATGGGGATTAGGAATATGCAAAACTCTGCACCAAAGGAAAACCAATCAGGGGGAAGAACTGGGGATCCTTCTAGAACTACAACCTTCTATGAACAGAACTATTTACATTTTGCCACTTTCCCAGGGGGCAATGCTGGCAGGGTACTGCTCACCCTAAGTTAACATTGGCCTACAGACCAGAATCTCATGGTTTAGGTTGATATTCATGGTCTGATTGACCCCAACACACTGAAGCCTCCATGGAGAAGAAAGGAAGAAAGAGGAGCTCAGTTGTAAACCTGAGACTGGGCTAAGCTCATGAGGATACCAAATTTATACACACAAATAGTGAGAGCACAGGTGGGAGGGGTCAGTAATGGGGACTTATGGTAAAACCCAATGCAGTGACACTGCTAAATGTAACCCTCAGTTTTTCAAAAGTGTTCTGCGTTATCTTGTAATTTGTTTGTTCCATGGCATTCAATTTCTTCCTACTTTTTCCAGGACAAATGCTATTCTCAGGGATGGCTGCATCAAAAGAAGTGACGGTGAAAACATATGCAACACCTTACGTGCATCTTGGTTGACCTAGCAATCATAAAGTGGGAAGGAAATGCTGCATACTTTACAGCACACTCTTAGTGTGTGTGACAATAATAGTACACAGTATGTACCAGAAAACAGCTTTTCTTGAGTGAGCTGGCTATGCTTAAGAAGGCAAAAATCTCAAATCATGACTTTACAGTTTAACTGGTAGTGGTAAAACAAAAACCTTCAGATACTCGAGTCAAGTGTAGTTGTACATGTGTATTTGTAACCCAGGAGAGCAAAACAATAGGCTGGGGTAAATAGGATAAGGATAGGTGGCTATGTAAAACACAGGCCTCCGGAAACAGAATTCAAAGCTGCAGTGCTCACTTCTTTTTCTAAACAGAGCACTGTGAATTTTATCAGGTGAATTAGATACCGAGGAGTTTCTTTATTATTTTACCAAATTCTGCATAGCTGGAGGCAGCCCCTCACATTCAGAAAAGTACTGAAGAGCTGATGGTGAGCAAAAGGAGGAGAAGAGAGACAAGAGCATGTGAAGGGAATGAAGAAAGCAAATCAGAACTCAGGCTGTCATATTTATAATCATCTTGAAGGGCTCTGTGGGAGATACACAATCAGCTCATGACAGCTGAAATATGTTTTAAACAAAGACATCTTTTGTGGCAGCTTACCATCTTAGTTTTGCTCTAACCAGCACAAAACATCTTCATCAGCAATTAAAATTACACTGTCCCCCAATCTTGAATATCCATTACAGTCTGGAAAATTGAAGCTGATATCTGCTTCCACAGTAAAACACCTGTTTTTGCCATATATGTCTGAAGTGGTGTGTTTTGGTAGTAACTAAAATTAAATCATGCACAAATAACAAAAGCAAGATTCTCAGCCCTTATATTTTATATGTGAAAGTTGCAATTAAATGAGAAAACCCTAAGCTAATGTAATTTCAAACCAGGAGACCTGGAAGGTGTCTATTTTGCTCAGAAATAAGATGATTTAATGACTTGAGTTAAACAGAAAACTTCAAAATGTTCAAATTTATTGTGAAATGAGATTATGCCTGTGGCTGCCAACCAGCTGGATATCATATGCAGGCTAGCTGCCAGCAGTCTGGTATTTTAACAAGAAATGTAGATTCCCTAGGCTTGTGGCAGCATTATTCACTCTCCCCTTCTTGGATATTCTTCTGCTTTACAGACCTGTTTCAGCAACATCCAGTATCAGGTACTATTGCCTCTGTAGTAGAAGTTTTCCTAGAGTTTTCACTAGAAAGAACACGTTTCCTTGGTCAGTAATTCAATGCATTCTCAGTAAGAAGTGAGGGTGCCTTAGGAGTTCTGCATGGCAAACTGCTGAAGCACTTGTAGCACAGCACATTGAAGCCACAGAAAATGACAAGGAAAAAGGTTGGTTTGCCTTCAGCAAACAACAGCCTGCAAGCACTGCATGGTATTAGAGGTCCAGACCTTAAAATATATTAGAGTGCCTCATGTCAGTTTCAAAAGACAATGGGTAACTCTACATTTCTGTATGGATCACAGGTCCAGCAGGTCCAAGTTTAAGTGGAAAGACACAAAAGCATAATAATGAGCTCCCTCTTGAGAGATTTTTCCTTAAGATAAATTTCCTAGTTCCTAAACATTTTTGGTTAAATTTTAAGAAAGTTCAAAAACCCTTAGGTTTAAATAGTAAAATTGAATTTTGAAGTATAAATTTGAAAAGCCATTGTAGTATACAAATAATTCAACATATGAAAAGATAATAGTAAAGTAACAACAAACATCAGGATCACTGATGGGTTCATATACTATGGGCAAATACATGTCCTCATAAACCTTCAGAAAAATTTGTTATGATTAGAAACCCTCTCCAGGTGAAAATCTCACTCTGTCTTTTTCTGCTGTGCACTTCCTTTCTGAAAAATTTCATCTTGTTCCACTGCGATGTGGAGGACATTACTGACTTTATGTATCATTATAATTTCAGCCAACCGTGTTGTATAAACCTGAAAGACATTTTTAACTACACAGATTTATGAAAACTGGACATGACAGTTTCCTTACTACAGCGATTGCTCGTGCTATATCTTTGGGAATTTTCTTTAGCTCTCATTTGGAGGCACTCATTTGCATTGTACCATTTCTTATTTTTAATATGATTAAACTAATTTTGAGTGTTAACCACACATAGCTCAAGGTTTTCTTTCCTCCAGAAATTTGAATTGTGTTTGTAATCTAGCAGCTTTGTCTCAAAGTGCTGGGAAGTGACTTGCCTCTGTGGAAAGGAAATTAGAAATAACTGAAACATTGTCTGCAGCCAATTTATATTTGGGACAGTCCTCAGGACTCCAGTCTGCAAGTCCACAGTGTGTCGCACTGCAGTCAGAGTAGGTACTCCATGGTGTGAGTCAGTACATCAGCATGGATGATCATCCTAGACTAGGCTGAGCCACTGCCTGGAAATGCTGCTTCTCTTCACTGGAGAGACAGGGATCTCAGACAGCCAGCACAGACCAAGCAGGTAATTTTGAAGTGGACAAATCTAGATGTGATGAACCCTACCCCATGTGAGAATCACAAAATGAATAAATTTGAAAGATACCACAGCAGGTCATCTGGTTCAACCTCCTCAAGCAAGGTCATCCCAGAGCACATGGCACAGGGCTGTGTATTCCAAACAGTTCTTGAACATCTTCAGTGAGGGTGACTCCACAATTTCTCTGGGCAATGTGTTGCAAGGCTCAGTCACCTGCACAACAGAGAAGTCATTCATATTCAGAGGAAACTTCCTGAGCATCAATTTCTGCCCATCACCTCTTTTCCTATTGTTTGGTGTCATGGAGAAGAACCTGGTTCCATCCTCTTGGTACCCTCCCTTCAGATATATGTATACAGTGGCTAGGATCCTCTCAGATACCTCTTCTTGAGGCTGACAGGACAAACTCTTTCAGGCTGTCCTTATAAGTGAGATGTTCCAGTCCCTTAATCATCTTTGAAGACCTCTTTTGGACCCACTCTAGAATCATCAGAAACTCACAGCAAAATCTGCCACTTAGCTGAGAGCATTTAGAAATTTTCTTATTATATCAACATGCTGTCGAACGGAGCTATAATGCACATTCTTGAAAATATTACTGTAACTAGCACATATTAAAACAGAAGTATCCAAGGATCTCAGTTTCACTTTCAGGTCTACCTTTTGTGATACTTTCCTCAGCAAGTCCCTTAACCTCAATTCCACATTTCTAGACGCAAATATATTCATCGGTCTTCATCCATGGCTGTTGAAAGCTGTTCTGAGTTCTTTAGGTCATGTAACATGCTACAAAAAAAAGAGAAAGAGAAACAGTAAGTAATAATAATTGCTAGCAACTGGAAAGAATTTGCAATTATTTCTCTGACAGCCCAAACTGACTTTCACTAAGAAAACTGCATTTAAAACCATATAAAGTGTGTCTTTAGATTAGTTCCTCCTCAAGCAGAGTTAGAGTTCTGTATAAGTGATTTCCAGGCCATTATGGCACAGCCTGGGGCAACTCTAATGAGACTGTCTGCCTTGTTGGATTATTTTTAAATACACTTTTCCCAATTACTTTCTAAAATGTCGGTTTCTCATGTAAATGAAGCATGAAGCTGGAAAATCCAAAGGCTGTTTTGTGGGGGTGGAAAGGGAAAGAAACCGACCAGCACATCAGACCCTGAATTACTTGCATCACTTATTGTGCAGGGTTGAGAAAGGAGCAGTAATTTATCAAAAGTTCAGAGGAATCAAGGTACTTTTTGATGTAGCACATACATTTAGACCATTAATGACAACTAGAAAACACTGAAACCAGCACTATAACAGTACACAGAGCAGGGAGGCCTGTTTGATAGGCAAAGTGCACGTGTGTGTGCATGTATAACTCCAGATCACCTCCTCCCCAGGTGACCTTCAAAGGCTGTAGGCAAGATAATGAAAAGGATTGCTAAGTGTGTTTGTTAAGATATTGATAATAAGAATAAATTTGTTTTAATCCTGGCAGATGTTGGCATTTTTTTTCTTTAAAGACAAAAATAAAATGGATCACTTTTCTAAAAAATCTCTACATCACAGGAAAACACTTAAACCTAATGTATTTGCAGTTTGCAATATTGATTTTCAAAATGTTTGCTTTTTCCATTGCTTTGTTCAGGATTCATGTCATGAAAGTAAAAATACTTCAGAAAGGGCCTGCCTCTTCAGTTTTTAAAGCCTAAAAAACAGACTTAAGGGCACTGACACATCTTTTTTTTTGCTGTAATGGGAACCAGATGCATAAACATCTTTCCAAGAGTAGCCTCTGATTTTGACTCTGCAACTGACAACAGTTCTGCTGAAGTCAATAATGATACTGGCTTACACCTACACTCAGAAACTCATCTCCTTCATGTTCAAAATAAATTAACAAACAAAGGTAGATTCATTTAATGCACTTGTCTTGCCCTTTTAAATATTTCAGGGTGTTGCCAGCATGTATAGTCCTGCATCATAATCAGAAAAATCTGCTAAACCCAGTTTGCTGGTGCTGTGTCTCATCACTGTGGGATACTGATCAAGGCTATCATCACTGGGTGCAACTTTCAGAAAGTAAATGAGATGCTTATACTTGAGAGCTATCATGCTTGAAGTAGCTGGATAAGAGGCAGGGAGTAGTTCACCTTCCACTGAACTTGCATTTTTATCCTTAGACTGTGTAGCTTTGAATTTTCCTTTCTACATAGGAATAAATAGGAAATACAGACTTGTAAGAATATAGGAAAATAGAACTGGCATCCAGAAAAATGTCAGTATTGCTCACTAGAGCCAGGGGATGACAGCTAGTAGTGGTAACACTTCTCATTTTCTACTTTTGGCAGTACTAAGAACTCGGCATGGAGAAAGTGTTGATGCATTTTATGCCTCTTTTATGTGTTTCACTTTACTGTAGTTACTGTTTTCTCTTTGTGTGGCAAAAACAGTCACATATTTTTCAGCTATGCGATGATCACAGGACTGGTGAGAACAGAGTGAAACACTGAAGACACAAATCCAAGTAAGGGCCTAGAAAATTAACTATTTCTTTCTAAACCACCTGAAACTTCATACGTGAAGTATTTTGGTATACAGTGTATGGACAGATAGAGAAATTAGAGTCACTCTGACTAAACAAGGTGCCAGAGAGTGCCAGTCAGCATTCAGTCAGCCTTTAAATAAAACCTTTGAAACAGATCTAATGACTGAGTCCAAAAGCTTGTTTGCTTTTGTGTAGAGTAGTAGGGAGAACCCTTTGCTGAGTTAAAAGTGTTAAGTACACAAACAATTAAGGCCAGTGCATACAAGACAAAAGTTTTATTGAAACCCCCCCAGATATTAAATTATCTCCTTCCTGAAATACTTGGAAAGATCAGTACTGGCTACAGGTGTCTCCTGAGTCATGGACTCATGCAGGGATACCATTCTCTTCCCTGAGCCCTCTTTACTTTCTAGATGTGTATAAGAGATGAGTCATGGACTCATGCAGGGATACCATTCTCTTCCCTGAGCCCTCTTTACTTCCTTTCATATCTTTTCCTCTCAGATTCTGCAACACTCATTTCCTCCTTTCTCACCTCTCCTTGCTCCTGCCCACAGTTAATCAAACCACAAATTATCAATCTTTCTCATACAGAGCTAGCTGCCATCTCTGTCCATCCAAGAAGATGTAAATTTGTTAACTTTCCTACAGAGAAGGAAAGACATAAAAATTTGAAAAGTGTGTCAATCATTGAGGAGAAAGAAATGTCCAAACAGTAAGAAGGAAAACAGGACCCCTGGACTAATGCCAAGACTGTGGTAAGGATATAGAAAGATAAAGGTGAAAGAAAGGTAAAGGTGAAAATTCAGCCATCAACCTGAAACCTAGGAGGAAATCTGTAATAACATGAGTCTTCCTTAACCTGTGATTATCAAGAGGGTAAAATGGTTTTTTTTGCTTTTTCAATCTATGTTTCTTCTTACTTTTTACACTGTCTCAGGAAAGCAGTTGCAAGTTCGTGTCCACTTTTATTTTAAGGCAATATGTTAGCAGCAAGGCTGTCCAAGACAGCTGTATGATACATTTTCACTGCAATACTCTCTGCTTAAAAGGAAAGGCAGGCATCTTACATATATTAAAATGTGAATATGTTCCCAAAAAGGATGATTCTCCCTGAAGTTAGATACTTCAGATTAGATAATTCTAAAATCTGCCTGCATTAAAAGATTTTGGGGGTGTCAGGAGTACCTGACATTCCTTTCCAACACATATTTATGTCCATCAGGTACCATATGACTGTGTTGTAAGCCTAACCCATCTATCAGCAGAAGAAATTGTGACAAGCTCTATCTAATATGCTAGGAAGTGTTTAAATCCTATCCATTATGTTGAGTACAGTACATTTGTTGTGGGTGACATGTCAGCTGCATTTATTTTCTCAGTGCGTTGTTACAATGCATTTAGGTTGTCACTCAATTTCTCTCCTCCCTAGAACAGCAACAGAAATTCAATGGAGATGTAATTATCACCACCACATTTCCTCTCATCAGGAGCATGATTGATTTTATTTGTAGTTTTAATATGACCAGGGACATAAGTGGTGATTGAGATAGAAAGAGGAACCCCTTTCGTTTTGTGTACATAAAGGAAATGTGTGGCTGCAGATACACAATTACAGACATAAAACACCTTCTATCTGCAGACACCTACATGGCTGAAAAAAGTCACTTCACCAGATGTTAAAAATCATACTTCTCAAAGAAGTTTGTCTCTAGCAAACCTACTCTATTTTAGGCACTGCAAGTTCTTCTTTCATGTGTTTCCATTCAAAGTTGGAGTTGGTGACCATATGACCAAATGACCTTTATCATTATAAAGGTTCCAGGAGCACCCTTAGAGAGGATGCAAGGGATGGATGTAAAATATTTGGGTTTCTCATGGATACTTAGAATTTTAAACTTGATCCTATAAGAAAAAATTCTGTTATAAAAGCTTCTAAATAATGGGTCATGTTTAATCTAGTTAAGTAATATTTTAGTATCTTGCTAACATACCGTAAGAGTTACTCTAAAAAATTTGCAAATACAGTCTCAATCACCACAATAGTTTACATCCAGACATTAATCATGGAACTCTATTCATAGCATTCAAAGCTCTTAGCAAAAGGGCAAGCAAGGTAAAACTAATTAATTTGTATTGAAGGTGGAGTGTAGAGAGAAAAAACCAGGATGATAATTTTAATTTGAAATCTCCACAGCATTTGGCTCATGTGATGAAACATGCATGCAGGATATTTGGAGCATGTATTATTCATCACTCAAGCAACATTTTAACCTTCCATAACTTAATTTCATGGAAATTAGAAATGTCTGCTCTAGAGGCTGAGATTGATCTAGTGTACAGTCATAATCTTTCCTCCAAGCTCTCATTTTAACAACACCCTAAGAAAAGTATTCCGGATTTGTTTGGGATGCAGAAAGAATCTGTTCCTAATATCATTAGGCAGCCTTTCTTGCTGCACTTGAATGGAAGCTTCACTCAAATTTCCATAGCATTTTAAAAACAGATTCTGCTTTTGCTTTTTACATCTGAACTCAGCTTTTTGTTAAAGAGAATTAATAAATTGCTGAAAGAAATGATAAGACAACATGAATATTTACCTTGTTCAGTCCTTCTTGCTGTGGTCTCACACTCAGACTTCAGGGCAGATTTCTCATTCATGTCAGGCTCTCAAGAGAGGCAATTTGGGTGGTTTTTACTTTTTACCAATTGCCACCGGGAGCTCTTTAGGAAGTGAATTCTAAAGCTTACCAATCAAACAGATTAACCTGTAGTGTTTAAAAGTAATGGGTTAGACAAGTGCCAGCCACTCGTTACTTCTCTAAATCCTTCTTTCAAGTCTATTAGCTGGGTGTCACCGACCCAAGAGAATTAAGAAGGCATTTGTTTTTATCATGGCTTTGCTCCTAGCAGTGAAAGCAGGGTTTGCCTGACTGAGATCCAGGTGGATCAGTGAGATCTCTCACTGAGATCTCAACCTTGAGACAACTAGCTACTTCATGGTAAAAAATCATCACAGCCTTGCTCTCAGGGAAGCAAGGCAGGACATTCCTGCTACAGGGCAGCAGCTGCTCCAAGGCAGGACATCAAACAGGTGTGCCACAGAGCACTGGATGTGAAGCAGTGCTTGTGCACAAAGGACTCTTCTGTAAGCTGCCAGCTCCCACATTTGTGCCCACCTCATGGCAATTCAGCCTCCACAGCTACCCATTTTAGTTCAGCACAGCTTGTCCTGCTGAAAGATCTCCTAACAGGTATTCTGTATCACAGTATCTTGCTTAACTTGAACACGGGCTGTATTTCTTTTCTAAATACAGTGCTTTCTGTAAACTGTCCAAAAATCCATTATTCTTCCACATACAAATGATCTCTACCTGTTCTGTCCCTCCCATTTCTACTGCAGGTGGATGGCACAGTGCAGACACAGACACAGGGCTCTGCAGTTTGTCAGCTACAGCTGGGTCTGCTTCCAGCCCTCACACTCTCAACTTATGCATAAAGATCAAAAACTCTGCAGTGATAGATGTAGACGCATGGGTCATAACCATAAATAAGAAATCTCTGACTCTTTTGCTAGCAGAGGAAACTAGATTGTTATTAATAGCTCCCCAATGCTCTCATTTAACAATTGTTGCACATACACAATTTTGCACAGCTTAAAAATTTAGTTCTTGATCATTGTGTTTGGGCATAAAAATAAATAGCCATGTAGTAAGTAAATTCCTATTTACTTACTAGCAGATTTTGCTTTATCAGATAGCAAAAATATTGTGTCATTTTTCCAGGAAAAACACAAGTATAAAGGGAAAATATAAAATGGTGTAAATAATGACAAAAGAAAGTGACTGAGTTCCCAGAGAGTAAAATCAAAGCCAAGATACTTCAAATTTTCTTCTTTATTACCATTTATTGGGTTAACAGATTCTGGTAATGAGAATTCCAGAAACATGAACAGGACCTACACAGGATTATAAACCTGTAGAATACAAACACTAGCTATAGAAATAGAACTTGTGTCACCTGAGTCCAAGAGATGCCAGTTTCATATTTTAAAAAATAAGAGGAAAAGTCCTCACTGATCTGCAAAATATGCTAGAAAATTTTTAGCAAAATGTTAAAAACTTATTTTAATAAATGCCACCCTGAAATCCCACTTTAAATAAAGGTTTCTGCTTGTGGCTCTGGGTGTGCCTAGCAATATATGGAGCATATTCATTTTGCAGCATGGCTTGTGGCTTAATACAGTGAAACTACATTAGTGATTGTTGTCATGACATCTCCCTCTGCAGCATTAAAATGTTTCCATTCTGGCATCCACAGCTATTATTGAAATAACATAATTTCCAGGTTCCATGAACTCACCCCTCACTGAGGATAATAGGTTGATGAGGCATTTGTATGAAGAAAAATGTTTCCTAATTAGCAGTAAAAATACATAGGTCTTCACAATAGACTTCATTGCAACTTGTGCACGACTCTGCTTTATTTTTCTGTTCTGATGCTGGTGAGAAGCAGCAGTTGTGCTGTGGCAACGTTTTGCTCTCATAACAGCATCTGCAGTGCTCAGCCATCAGAGAGCAGTGGCAAACCCCAACGGTGCCATCAGAAACACTCATCCTGTGACTCTTCTCTCCTTGGCAGCTGCCTCTGTTCTCTGTGCCGAATGTCTGCACCCCTTGCTGGGTTTCTGTAGGACGCAGCTGATTCCAAGGAAAATTTACTTTTTTAATAAAAGTGAAATTCCCTGCCAGCATAAGAGTGAAGGCAGTGGAAGCAAAACATGAAGCAAAATGAACAGAAAGGGTGTTTGGTTCAGCATCTGGGAAGGCTCTCTCTGTTGTCCCCAGAAGGTGTCTGTGGTGATTCCACTCTTCTGTTGGCTGCCTCAGATAAACACCCAGAGCCTTCATTGCATCTTTCCCACAGATGCTTGTGCTCTGCTGCTCTACTGCAATCATGGATGCTATGGCACACCACACCTTGGTCATTTAAGACCTTAAAAACCTCTTACAGCAAAAGATGAAAAAAACATTATTTTGCATATATATGCAATATATATGCAAATCTATTATGCAATATATATTTGTACCATTTTCTGGTACACCTGGGAAAGATATTCCAGGAAAACAATTAAATTTTAAATCAATGTATAGCTACTATAAGACCTTCACGGGTAAGCAAAGGATATTTTCTAATTTGAACTTCAGAAAAAAATCCTGAAGTTAAAGTGAGTGGAAGCATGTATGGTATAGACCACAAGAAGCAAACATAGTTTGCTGATCTATGGTTTGCCATGAACATGGAGCAAATCAAATCATAATTCTGGTCATTCTTTTTTTTTCATCAGAAGTTAGGACATGCAATGTTTCCTGTGTTTACTTTTGCTGACTCTGACTGTAGTCTGCCAGATTCTTCTGTTACCCATATTAAAGATCTAATTAAAAGACAAAAGATATTCCCAGTCTAAAACTCAGTAGCCAATAAATTTAAATTGACAAAGAAAAGACATTAAATTTCAGGTACTGCAAGTTAATCAACCCTGAAACATACTTTGGCATGGAAATACTGCAAAAAAATGTGTTTAGAAACTTCAAATAAAGATCAAGCAACCTCAGAAGGAAATTCTGAATAATATTGTCCGCCTTTAAGTGGAACCCTCACAGAGGTAATGCTTTCTTCATAAGAACATTTTTTGAGGAAAAGAATGGTCAATGCACACAGTAATGTATTTGCACGATTATTCAATTTTGTAGGCTGATCATCTAAGAGAATTTGAAGGGAAAAACACCTCAATGTGCTTAAGGTTATAAAAAATAAATTCAAATTACTGATTTAGAAGTAGCAAACTTGTGAGTTTTACACACTATTTCCTATAAATTGTTTTGAATGTTGGTCAAATGCTTAAAAACTATTCATGGATTATTTTGAGCAATAAAAGAACAAGATACTTTTTATTACCAGTATCTCATGGTATCTCATGCAGCTTTCAGATAAATTACTTTCAATTTGTACAATATGCTATTCTGTTTGTTTTAAGGCAGGATGAAAATGCTACTCGCTTTTACTTCAGAGAAATTGCTCCAGAATTTGCACTGGCTTTGCCTATCTCTTCTTTTTAATTATCAAACTAGAGCAATCCAAGTGTCCTATTAAGATATATAAACTACCACAATGGAGATATGGTGCAGTGTACCTATCTCAGGCTGTGGGAGATGCTCAGATAAAAGCTGTCCAAAGAGTGGGTTTGCATCAGTCAGGTGGTAGGAAAGGTTTGGCAGAAAAGCAGCCATTTGGCTTCAGCAAATCGTCTCATTCAGCCTACAAATTTTCTGCCTTGTTAATTACAGCAGACTGCAATGAGGAGTAAATATGGTTTTTCAATATGAAACTGACATTTTCTGACAGTCTTCTCTAGAGAATGGAGACCCGGCAAGCCCAAATCAGATTTTTTTATCTCTGCCTTCTATCACTGTCTCATCTAACACAAAACAGGAAAATTTTATGCAGAACTGGGAACCTTGGAAATCTTTCTCATTTGGACTGGCCTTCTGGGCTTTCTGCCATGCAATTCTGGAAGTCCATTTGTACTGGAAGAAAGCTGGAAGCTGGGTTTCCAGCCCAGAGATAATCCACCAACCTTTCCCTGTTTGTTTTTAAAAAAAAAAATTTGCTAATGGTTTGGGAAGAACCAGGCTAAGGTTGCTGTTACACAGGAAAATTTGAAACTGAAATAGGAAGCTTTTTAGTTTGACTCATGAGACAGTGGGCTGCTTGGCAGGGGGCTAGGGAGGATATGTTCCCCTCAGTTCACAGCTAGTTGCATCCACTTTGAGACAGGGATATGTAAAATAATCAGCAAATAGAATTTTGTAGCTTTAGAAGTGTCCCTGCTGAGGCTGACCATGTTTAGCTATCTTGATTAAAATGTTCTTACCCTTTCTGAAACATTGATTTTGCCAGAACCTTCCTAGACATGACCCCATTTGCCACAGGACACGTGTAAGCCCATGAGTCTGTGTGATTTCTGGGACCTGTGATGTGACACAGGTCTAAAATGAAGAATATACAGAGTCAAGTGAAGAGTAGTCTCTTTGTAAACTCATTCACTCCATGCTTACCACTAGAGAAGTCACTAAAAGAATTACATAAGCCAGACATGAAAAATATGCTGTAGCAGTTATATTTTCTGCTATGGAAGAGTTTATTGGAAACATATGAATACTGTCAGAGTCTTCAGAGGAAGAGACGAAAACTGTGTCAACCAGTTTAGGTGAACATCAAGGGAAATAATACCTTACACAGGAAAAGCAGTCCACAGATTTCACTGTACAAGAAACCCTCTCTGCAGGAAAAAAAAATTAACTCTGTCCAACTAGTCCAAAACTTGGCAAAAAATTTAGAACCCAAAGGTGAAAAATAATGGCAAATAATTGGAACAACTGGAAAAGTTGCATGCCACTGGAATATGTCTGGAGATGTTGTAGGTGCCCCATCTTTGGAAGAATTCAAGATCAGGTTTGACAGGATGCTACCATTGCAGGGGGATTGGGCTAGACAACCTTTGAATGTCCCTTCCAACCCAAGTATACAATTTTCTTCTCCTTTTTCTCCTTCAGTGCATTCTGGCCAAAGTGGTTTTTTCCACAACGTATATAGACACTTGTGCCTCAAACACCATTTGGTTTGAAGATATATGCAATGAATTACAAGAAAACTTCATTTTTATCTAGGTAGTACAGCTTTGAGGAGAGACTGTGAATTTCAAAAAAAACCCTTCCATAGGTAAATGAAATGCCAGTCAAATGCTAGGTACTAGGTAGCTAGGTACTTTAAACTGAATTGGTATGACACACTTAATTTTTAATTTAAAAAAAAAAAAAAATCCTGATTAATGTGAAATCAGTTTCTTCTAAAATATATCAAATTTTAAAAACCTGAATGATCACAGAATGTAAAAAGACTGTATTATGCTTAGAGAACACTGAGTGATATTGTTATTAAATGTTGCACATATTTCAAGGTTTAAACACCAGGGAGAGAAAACAGCTATTGAGCCAGCAAAAGCAAACCAGAATTGAAACTCGAGCAAATATATATAAAGTGTCCCAAATAAATGAAAGCTGAAAATCAGAGGAAAGTGTGAGATATTGCTTCCAATAATTGCAGTAAGAAATACAACTCCTCTAAAGATGCAGTGGTATACATGACAAAAAGTTTGTTTATCCTAGAATAATAGAACAGCACAGCCTGCAAAGGGATCTCAAAAGATCATCTGGTTTCCAACAATTTTTGGAAAAGGGAGTGTAAATTAGATTACCTGAGACCCTGTCCAATCACATTTTTGAAAACCTCCAGTGTTTGCACTCTACCAAGTCCCCGGGAACATTGCTACAATGAATGATTCACTATAAAAGAATTGTTTCTTAAAGCAAGATGAAATGGCACTAAAGAGCCTTATGATGTCAAAGAACTTAACAAATCAAGATCTGTGCATCACAGACAAAGCTGGCTCAATCTTTCTCTCTTTCCTAATGAAAAAAAAAAATAATTGGATGTGTAAAATCATGTTCCCAAGAAAACTGGGTTTTATTGGAAGCCATATTTCTTGCTGGAAAAAGCCATTCTGGTATGCCATTACCTGCACACCACACATCTATGTCTTTGAGATAGCTTCAGAAGGGGCAGCACGACACTGAACTCTGCCTCTAATCCTTATCTGTAAAATGCAGCTAGTGACTCTTTCCTTCTACTCCCCTAACCTTTTCACAGGTTGTCAAGGTGGATTAAGATATGTTTTAGGTATCTATTTCCTGGCATGTTCAATCTGAGTTAAATGTCAAAATACACCTGAAACCCTGGCTTGTGTTCTTACAGCTGTGACTTAGTGGATTTTTTTTTATAGTAACTAATACAATGAAACTAACTTTGCTGAGATTTCTATTTTATAGTGAATAAATACTTGGGCTTCCCAGAAATATACCTTTTTCCTAGTTAAATTTAGAACTATTTATAAATTAGCAGAGAGTATTTCCAAATACCTGAAATTAAGCAAAAAGGAACAAGAGAGAGGAGAAAAAAGATAGCTTTCACCAGCTGACATTACAAATTTCTGAGACTTCCCAGAGATAACAGTGCTGAGCAAAATCCACATTGTGTGTGATCACACAATGTTTGTTACTTTATCACCAAATCTTACAGCTGTTTTCTGAACCTTGGAGCTTTGCATTCATCAGTTGCAGCTTCATTGCCTTAAATACTCTCACAGAACTGAAGCAAACTGAATCCTGGCAATGTCTAGTAAGCTATTACTGGTTTTGCTTAGCAAGTCACCCTGCTTAGAGTCTTTTTCCCTGTAGATGTAGATGTTCTTATGTATGTCTGATGTTTTTCTTAGAACAAGCTGCTCAGATAATGTCACTGCTAAAAAATGTCAAGGACATACTTATATCCAAGTAGAAATTCACCTCATTAAAATGAGTAATTGGCTAATTTTTGAGAAAACTGCATTATTAACTGCCTCTGTGTAAAGCCCTAACTCTTCTCCCTTAAGGAAAAATCACATTCCTCTCAGTGCCCAAAACACAGATCTCAGCTGCTGCAAAAGGTAACTCTAACACTTCAGACAAATATTGGCTAACCCTGACTTCTTGCTGGCAGGTTTCCATCTCCATTATAAAGTTCACTGGTCAAGGACTTGTGAGCATTTCCTTTTGAACTGTCCATAAACAGCTGACTCTTCCTCTATGAAAAAGAAAAAAAAAAAAAAAAAGAGCAACCCTACAGGGTAGGACCATTCAATTATGCATTTAACCTCAAGTGAAAAAAAACTTCTGAAGTTTTCTCTCTGAACTAGAGAAAAAAATGCAGCAAATTTGATTTTGAATTTCCTGATATCAGAATAAGCCAAAGCACTTTGTCTGTCCTGCAGAGGATAGCATTTGAAGTGATTTGACAAGTTATGCTTAATCAGCACACAGGATATGTGTCCCACACGTAGAGATAACATAAACTGATTTAAACAGAGCCCTGGAGATTTCAGCAGTAATTCCTAAATGCTGCACAAGGCAGTCTAGGACACTGATCACCAAGAGGTGACTGTGCTATGCTGGAATCAGCCCTTACATACTACCCTGCAGGCAGCTCTGAGGTCAAAATCTCCTTTTATTGCTGCAAAATTCACAGAGTCCAGACACAGCCTGTGCAATGGGGCAACAACACGCTGGAAAAATTCACTGTGTGCCCTGAAGGATTGCATTTAGTGAAACCATGCCACAGCTTGTGACCGATAACAGTCACATAATGAGGCCCCATCCCTCATGGAAAGGCTGTGAGCAATCCCCTGCAGAAGGCAGTTCAGTACAAGCAGGTGCTCATCCTTCTCCATGCAGTGCATTGCAATTGCAGTTCAGTAATAAAAAACTTCAGAATGAAGGAAGTATTTTTTCAGGATGTTCACCTCTATTTTTGCTTAAAATTTCCTGCTGAAATATATCACTTTCAGACACAGCCCTTAATGATGTCAGAAGTGATGCATTGTGCTCTGTCACCCTGGAAAGAGGAGATCCTCAAGAGCAGATAGCTATTCAGCTATTAGCTGATCAGCTATTAATTCTAGGTGAATAACACTCATTGACGCATGGGCTGTACAAATATTTCCTAAACCTTTTGATTGTTTGACATTCAGGTGAATTTAGCCAATTTAATAGTGAGCAATTGAGTTTCACAGATGACATTTTTTCAGCCCTTGCTTGGCTGCCTTTTCACCTGCAAGACATGGAGGGGGACATTTGTGGAGCCCAGGTATTATTTGCACAGTGCCCAGTAAAACAAAACCTTTCTCTGTGATTGTGAGTAATAAACACTGACAAAAATTAAACTGTAAGTCTCAAGCTGTGTTGCTGAGTAACTACATTTATAGCTACATAAAAATCAGAGTGCAGCCACACAGAATCCCTGCCAGGAGGTGAAGAATCACACAAAACCCCTCTGTTATCCCCTTTTAAAAGCAATTGATTTTCAGACTTCAGCATTTCAAAAAGCACAGCATCTCTTGGGAATACCTACCATGATTCCTGACAGAACTTGACTTCACTGAGTAGGAATATTGACAACTTAGAACAAAGGAAAAATGACAGACATGAGAGAATATTTAAATTAGGAAGGGCCCAGTGGGGCATGTAATTGGAAGAAAACCTTTGGTGACTGTCCACTGCACCAGTGCCTGGAAAGGGCACTGTTTTAATTATTTACACAAATAAGACAAGACAACTTCATAATTGTCAGAACTACACTGGGCTAAAAGCTGAAAAGAAATTGTTAGAAAAATACAGGAGTCAACTCAGAAATTTAAATGGCGATTGAGGAAACCCATTTCTTGGTATATTTCTTTGGAAATAATTTAGGAGGAAGATTAGGACATTCACCATCGTTTTTTAAAAGCAACACCCATGCATGCACTCACAGTTTAGGCTAAGATCTGTGAACACAGAAAACTGTCATTTCTGGCATATATTTCCATACAGTGCTAAAGTACATCAGCAATTTCAGTCAGGAAAACAAGAGCCACTGCTGAAAATCTAGAACATGATTAGTAGCCTGTGTAACCCAGTGCTACCTTCAGAGACCATAGGAGGTGTTCTGCCTGTAAATGCATATTCTCAGCCTAAAGGCCTCAGCACTGAGGTCTCACAGAGAGAACTGATAAAATATTTAGTAAGACATTTTTCTTCCAAAAGCATGAACACGGAGACATTTTAAAATGCAGCAGTAGTGAGTGTTAGGATTCCACACAGCAGCTTTTTGATACTTCTTTCCAGACAGTTATGAAAGTACCAGTCAGCAGAGCCAACCGTGTTAAAATATACATATTTGTTCATAAATGGCATATTTGTAAATGTCTGCTAAAACATACCCAAAAATAATTCTACCCAGCTTTATAATTCCTGTCCTATTTCCAAGATATGAGATAAGAAGGAATTACATCTGTCTCTGGCTGGATTTTGCCTAGATTCCTGTGATTACAAGAATCAGAAAATACTTATGCTAAAGTCAGGTTCCCACACAGCAGAGAAATGGTGTTGCTCCAGGGCCGATTCAGTTTTTCCACTGGCCTGCCTAGTCTATGAACTGCCAAATTTTTTCCTTAGTTAAGAGCTTTAAAACCCGGCACATGGCTGAAGTAGACTTTTATCCACAATTTTTGTATGTTATATAGTATACTAGTAAGTATCTGTACGGCTCATGACTTCCCATGGGAATGAAATTAGGCAGGCTACAGTAATCTTACTCCCAGATCCCTTCTGTGACCAGGAATGGCTCCTTCCATCTCCACTCTCAGAGCAGCTTGAATTCCATATGTCAGCAAAGCCTTAGCACATTTCCAGGTTTCCTGTTCATCCTCAGCACAACAGGCAAGGGAAAGTAATTTCATGAGAATGCCTGGATAGGGAGTAGTCACAAAATGCTAAATCCCTTGCAAAAATCTTCCTACATCTATCATGTTCTGATATGGAAGCTATGACATATTTAGGCTGGTCAAAGTGTCCTGGGCCACCCTACAGCCTCTGGCTTCTTCCCAAAGCAAGACAATGAATGGTACCAGCTCTAAACAAAACAGGTCCATTCAGAGAATACATCCAGTTCTGATCAGCCATAAATACATCTCCACCCAATCTGCAGTCGTCATTTATTATGGGCTGTAGATATTTCCTTATGATTATGTGTGTTTTAAAATCAGGACTTCCTCTGTACCACTACAGCAACTACACAGGCAAAATGACATATACTTGATCATCAATAAAGATATTTTTCAGAGGAGGTGATGCCTTGAGAGGCTACCTAGAAGAGAGGCTAGACAGTGTTAAAGGAATAAAGTAGGTATTTATTAAAAAGGCCTTCAAAGGATACACACTGGGCAGTACAAGAGTCTGGCCAGGGCTACACCCAAGATGGACAATGGTTCATGAGTTTTCACACTTTTGTAAGTTTTGGTCCATTTACGTATTGGGGTTAATTGTCCAATTACAGCTTCAGGTGATGAAGTCCCATCCTCCCAGATTTCTCTTCTCAATTCAGTCTTGTTTATACTTTTTGGGCTTGAAGCTGCAATGGTACCCTTGGTTCTGGGTCAGGAAAAGGATTGTTTTGTCTAACTGCTCTGTGAGAAGAACTTGCTAACACTGTAAGTGAGCTTCAGTTATAGACCAATGCAGTGCAGAATCTGGAAAATATGAAAGCTAAAACCTAAGGTATCAGAGGAACCTGGCTACAGTGAGAGATCTCCCCTACACTTTGCATAATACTAAATGCCTGTTGCCATGTGCTCTTGCCACAAGCCTCTCGGACGGGTGGTGTCATGCTGGTCACGTTCTCTGAATCTACTGGCAGAGCTGAGTGGCAGAAGAGACAAAGGCACTGTGAGCTGTCCACCACAGACCAGGAAACACTCCAGAAGTCATGTTTTCATAATTGTGAATGCCTGGTCAAGTATTGACTCATAGTCCTCTGAAAATGAGTGGGAAAGGAGGTGCAAAAAGGAAAATAACCACTTCTTTGGAATTACCAATGCCTTTCAAAGACAAATGTGCAAAAATGAAGCCAGTGGTTCCCCAGTAATAGTTTCAGGAAAAATACACCCCAAATTTCGTTCATTCAGAAAGTGTGCCTAATACTTGGGTGGCTCTGGGTAAGAGGAGACAAGTTCTGAAATGTAAATATCAGGCAGCTGAGCCCCACAAGCATCTCAGGAACCTCTGACACCTCTGCTCCCTTCCTTGCTCTGCTGCATTCTCCTGGGACCCTGGAAAGGGGAGAGTTTAAGGACAGAGCTCTTCATTGATACAGTGACCTGGACATGCACATCATCTTGCAAAGGTGATGATAAAGAACCTTGCAGAACATTTTTCTGTCACTACAAACTGTTCTGCAGACCTAGACATGGCAGTGTGAAATAGATTTCAGCAAACAATTCTGCTTTAGTCCTCCTGTATTCCAAAGCCAAACATTATTTATGATCCTTCTAAACACCAAATAAATTGCAAGAACCATTAAAATTGCAAGGACAGACTTCAAGCCACCATTGTTGTACAAATACCACATATATTAATCATTTATTGTGTCCGATGATGGCTTTTAGCACGATGGAAAGCCATAGCAAATACCAGCTGTGAGTCAAAGAATCTGGAAAATAACTATCTGGAAAATAAATAATCCAGGCAGTTCAGAAATATCGGTTTTTTCCTAAAGCTACAAAAATTTTCTGAAACCTTGTCACTGAGCCATGAAAGTGGCACCAAAAGAGTTCATGGCAGTTGGAGAACACTGCTGTTGCTGTGTACACTAGGACTTCAGTTTGAACCTTGAAGCTGTTTAATTGACTATGCATAATATCCATCTATCCTCCAGTTGCTTGCCTGTACTGTCCCTAGCTACAAATAATTCTGAAATGCAGTAATAAGCCACATATTGCTGTTGCAAACAGATACTTCCAGATTAACACAGGACATGAGACACTACTTTTATACTGCTCAACCTGCTTTCACATTTCCTGGTGTGGCCTGTTTGTGGTTGTTAGAAGCACTTTTTAATGGGAACACAGAGAACTGGTTATTACATTCTTGTTTTAAAGCATGTTTTCTGGACTAAACAGCAAGAAATTCTGGGGCTTATTGATTTGGGTTGGTGGAAACCAATCTAGTTGTGTATTGGTGTCTATAAGCCACCAACACAATGCTGTGGAAAAGCTGAAATTTAGGAATACATCAGATGAAGCATTTCCACTGCACATAAGCAAATTTTGTTCAACATAAATAAATCTTAAGAATGGCTTCAAAAATGGATTCAAAAAATAGCCTGTGGAGTGCAGAGACTTTTTAACAGGAGGAAGCCAGAAAAACCTCAAATTTCTAAGAGTTATTATGCTTGATGAAGTGCAAACCACAGTATAAAATCCTCAGTGAAGCCAGGCCCCAGGGTTCCCAAACTCATGATATCACATATCATATATGTGTATATATAATGTTTAAGAGTTGAGATCCTTTATTTTACTCTTCCTTCCATGTTCTTACAAGACAAGAGCAACCCCCCTCCAAAAACAAACAAACAAAAAAGAATGTTTGCCTATAATACTAAGAACTTTCAAGAAATCTTTTACAAAGTGAAAAGATAAAAGCTGAAAAACAGAGATTTATTTCCCAGAGGGTTGGTAGCTGGCTAAATGCCATGCACTCAATCATGCACCATATGAGAAATAAGATCCCAAGTTCTGAGAAATACTCATCCTCCACATCCACTTGTCTCAGAAGTGTTCTGCTATGAACTTATGCCACATTTATGAAAATACAACAAGAGCAATGAAAAACAGGCACTCAGACTCTAGAGTTCCATATAGGAAGGAAACAAATACACTGAAAACCTTTTTACAACCGACAAGCTCTGCACAAGTGCAGGTTCTTGGCTTCTACAAGAAGTTTTGTTGGGAACAAATCCACTTCACTGCCCCATAAAACTGAGAGGAAATCAAAGAGCTAAGTGAATATTGAAGCACTTTTTTTGAAGTTCTTGTCTAAGAAGCAGCATTCACAGTTGAAATGTTCTATGAACAAAACTTCTGCTTAGATACAACTTTTCTTATAGCTAATGCATCTGTTCTACTTTTTATACTTCTCAGCATGGATATATGTGGAGTAATAGGTTTACACCTGTTCCTGAGAAACTTGGCTTCTGATATGTGAAGAAAATCTGTTCTAGAGAAAGAAAAGAAAACCTAAAGAGTTGGAAAGACTTGCTTCACTGCTTCCTTTTCTGCCACTTTATCGTTTCCTTGGAGTAGGTTGTATTAATAGAAAAATGGAGAACATGCAGAGGGAAATGAATTTGCTTGTGTTGTTTACAAAATTTAGATGGCTTGTTAGTGTATTACAGCCAGCATATAAACCCAGAGCAACACAAGAGCCAATACTGAGCTCTGCAGCGGCAATAAAATACTTCCCAGTTATCCTTGAAGATCCAAAAGAGACTGCTCACACTGTGAACAAGTTTGACAGCAGAGATAAAATAGACACAGTTAGTAGATGGGAGCCTGAGGTCTGTGCTAATGATATGTCAAAAATAGTGTAAAGTTTTCCCGCAGGTGGTCAGGCAGATAAAACATTCTAAATTAGTAAAAAAAGAACTCCGATTTGAGTCTTAACATCTCGTGTAAAATTAAATTTCTTCATGGAGAACTGTGTAGTCAGACTTGCATGCCTTAAAGCCTTTTTGACACCTCTCTATACATCTGCATTTTATGAAAGAAATATTCCCCATGAAAAACCTCACTAGCCTCTTTATGTCACTGATATTATGGTATTCTAGATGATTTCTTAATTTACTGACTTTTGAATCCAGTTTTTAAGGCACACTCGCCAAGCATGAAGGAATTAGAAGGGATATTTATTTGGGTTTTTTAAATGGACTGTTTCTAATCATTGTATCTCCCTGCAACTCTTGACCAAGTATGCATTCTTGCTGTTCTGTGCATCTCATTGGTTATTTAAAGATGATACATTAGTTCAAGGTGAAAATAGAGTGAGTCTTTTTTAAAAAAATTAAATAGATATGCATGCTTTGATAAAGCCTTTTTCTTTCACCTCAGTTTTATAGCTACTCAGCTGTAGTTATTAATTTCTCTCTTTCTCTGGCATTTAATTAAGCTTGGTTCTATTGTGTCTGTGGAAGAACAGTTCCTAGAATAATTTCCAATCGCTTTTCACTTTAAAACAAATTCTGATTAATTTACAGTTGCTTTATGTAATTTTCTGGACTGTATTTTTATTTTATGACAATTAACTTCTCTTTAAATAGATGGATACTGATACATCACAGAGTCTTGAAATCTTCTATTGCAGGGAATCTACCTAAATTAAATCCAGATTAAATTCAGTGAGATTTACCAAAAGATGTAATACTTACATTATTTTGTATTGGGGTTATAAACTTATCTTCATTACATGCTTAGAACTGTTCTGTGAAATTTCTACCCAATGTTCCGTTTATGGCAGGAACACTGAGTTTAGGAACGAGCCTCTTATGCATTAACATAAAATATGAGATGTTTAATACCTTAATATATTTAATTGCTACTTATGTAAAACCCAGTGTGATTGTTTATATTTTCTTCTTGTAAATACTCTTTGCTAGATTAAATACTTCAGTATTTATATTTTCCTAAAGCACACTGTCTAGAGTCACCTCGGACTTCCAAATTAAAACATTATCCTATATTCTGAGATTGATCCAATAAATTTATATTTAAATCTGGGTGATTGTTTTCTAGCTCTAATACAGTCACCATTAAAAAAATACCCAAACAGTCTGAAGTCTTCCTTATTCCAGCAGAGCAAAACCAGAGAGGAGAAACACTGTGGGCTTTGGGAAAGAGATGGGAAACTCAGCAGGGAAAGTTACAGGTCTGTCTGCACCGAGTTAACCTAGAAATTGTACCTCAGGTCTGATGCCACCTGGCTCTAACCAGCTCTGAGCACAACACACTGGACCTGAGAGGACTTATACAAGAGCAATGTCAGACCCAGTTTGTTCTCTGGATTTTTGTGGTTGCTAGATTTGCCTAGAACTAGGTCTTTCTAGACATTCCCAGTGCTGGGAAGTGGGGCAAAAATAATCCCAGTGTTAGGTAACACACAGAGGAATGTTCTCTTCATCTTCCTGAGCCTGAAAACAGAAAGGTTTGTCCCCATGGCAGGACATGCTGAAGGAGCTGAAAATCTGTCTTATTCCAGTATCTTTGGTACTGTGGTGAATTAGTCATGGTAATGGTAAGAGCTTACTATTTACAACTCTGTAATTTTACATCTAAGCTATTGAGGCAGCATTTCCAAGGCCTCTGTGTCAAAATTTTCCCCTTCCTCTTCCCATCCTATTAAATTCTTATTGTTATTCTCACAGCCTTGCAGTCGCAAACCTTGATGGTGTTGTCATGACAGGTTCCCTTGTTCAATACCATGGGCATCACTGGCATGTGATTCCTTCCTCTCCTAGCTTCCCCTTTCATTCCCTTTTTAATTTTATATGCATATAATACATATGTGTGTGTGTATATATATATATTTAAGAAAAATACAAAGCACAGGGCACAAGGAAGTAGTTAAGAGCCATCTAAATCCTCAGAATATATTATTCCATTTTTTATGTGCATACAAGCATAACAGAAGCATAATCAGTGTGCAACACTGACACCTAACCATCCTCTTTCAGTTAATTCTAATTGGGAAAAACCCAGAAGGAGTTTGTGTGGATCCTAATAAAAACTATACATAGCATTTAGGGCAAGATGTCAAAAACTCACCAGAATCATCATCACCACAGTTTGCTGTAATTCAGAGTCCTCAAAGGAGGATGGATACTTGTCTGGGATCCTGTCCCTGCTGTTCTCAGATAGACATTGAGTAGAATTTTCCCTTTCCTGTTTTTTAATTTTCTGTCTTTCTCTTCCTTTATTTGTCCCCAAGAGTGTCTTTAACCAGAATATCCACCAGCTGTGACCTGTCCCCACCCATAAACCTTGAGTGTGTCTCAACACCCTTCCTGTAAAAGTCTCCTGGGCTATTCCTAGCTACTACTGCTACAATGGCATAAAAGGTTTATTTTTTGCTGTCGAACAGGAGTGGCATCTCTGTACACGTGCAGGCATGTATAAATTCATAGATATTTATTTATGCTAGCAGGCACATTATGTGAAGTGGTGAAATAAAACCATAATATTCTTTTGGGGCATCCATCTGTTTCTGTGTGTCAGCATTGATGTATCAAGAAGAAATCCTTCTTTGAAACACTTTGAATCTTATAGGGCACTCATTTTTCCTCTCAAACTTTATCTCAGATTTGTAAAGTAGTTGACACCAGATGGTATTGCAAAATTCATTTTGTTTGCCATAAGTTTGCTTAGGAAACTGAGTAAAACATGCCTTCCTAAAGTTTCCCACAGCCATATATCCCTCTCTCTGCCCTAAAAAATGTAACCTTGCTTAGCCAAGTTACTTTCTGTCTTCAAAGCTGTGGTTTTGTGGTGTTGCACAATGAAGCACTGAACTGAAGCACATGAATCTGAAGAGTAGCTGCCTCATCTTGCTTACAGGTGACTGAAAACAGTACATTCAAGCCCAATATGTCAAATTCAAGTCCCACATGATGGGATGAACACTGGAGGAAGTGGTCATCATCTGTTCAATTTACTTGTAATGACAGATCCTTGTCCTGACAAAAATCCTCAAAGATCCGCTAGCTTCCAGAAAGCTTTGTTCTGCAGGCTGGGTCACTTCTGCTCTGGCTTGAGGACAAAGACAGTCTACAGCAGAGGGGTAAATTTGAGACCCTTTCTCTCTGCCAATCACCCATGGACAATTGACAGCAAGACTCAAATCACGAAGCATTCACCCACCTGCAGCTACCTACAGCTGAGTTTCCACTATGAACAGGGGGAGAGCAGACATAAGAGAACTAAGTCCAAGGGTAAAAGTCAAGCTGAAACCATAGTAAGAAGTCTCCTAAAATGCACACAGTACCAGGAATAATTTGAAGGTCTTACCACAGCAATAATATGCCTGGCAATCATAGGAGCAAACTATGATTTGCTTTATTTTTATTTGATTTTTGTGCCTGGAAAGAGTCATTACATCATCCTACCTACAAGCTTTTTTTCCCCCCATCAAACGTTCTTTTGAAATAATCTGCATGTAAAAGCAGTTGGCTAGAAGTGTAGTAATATCTTGCCACTTCAACGGTTTTGCAGTTCTGTTCTCCCTGTGAGAAAAAACATTTTCTCAGCTGCTTCAGGAAAAGCTAAAGCAGTGGTCACATAATGTGTGCTATTTGGTTAAACAAGCACAAGATTAGATTATCTACAAGGTCTTTTGGAAAAAGACTGACTCGAAAATAGAGCAGAAGTCAGGATTTCCACTGGAAATTCTTAGCTTAATTTAGTAGATTCTGAAGTACCCTGTCATATATGAGGAATATAGAATTCTTTCAGGTTTTTCTTATGGTTTCTCTGAGGTAAAGCAAAGAGTCCAGGCACTTGCTGCAGGTAAATGAGCTGTGTTTCATTTTAGATCCATATACAGGCGAGGCAATTTTAGGTTAGATTTCTGTAAGATCCCTCTCTGTGGGAAAGGCCATATTGTGATGCATCCTTCCCTGCCCCCCGTAGCATTTCATAAATCCTTCTCTGTAGGAAACTGAGTTTCAGCTGTCGCATTCCAAAACCTCTCAACTGGTATAAATTTCAAGTTGATGATAATATACCCAGTCTTAACTATTCCTTTAATAGCAAAGCATGTTTTATTACCTTAATCTCCAAAAATAATATTTATAAATATTATTTTCCAACAATGAGAGCAATAAAATTACAATTGCAATTACATTACAGAAAGAATTTTACAGGATTGTGGTTTTTTTTCCTAAAGAGATAGAAAACCAAGCCAAATAATATGATACAGAAGGCAGTTTCACAGAAAAACAATCCCAAAAATTTTCATAACACCTCATATTGTTTTCTAATGCATTAAAATGACTTTTGTACTTGATGACAAAAGTATTGCTATGCAATAACAAAAATTCAAGTATACACACACACACACACACACACATATATATATATATATGTAATATTTTAAAATACACATCCAAGTGTTCAAAAAAAACATCCTTTGGCAAAGAGCAGATACACATAAAGGATCTTGGAGTCTTTGAAACCTATTGGCTAAATCAGAGTTCACACTGAAAATCAGCTGCAAGGCTATCAAATCTATCAGAGGAGATATATAAGTTGCTACATTTCTATAACTAAGGATCCATTTTGTCCCCCTATGGAACTAGTCCTGTAAGTCCAGCTATATTTGAGGATTGTTCCAATTTGAAATTAACTTGATTCATGGACACACAGAGTGGGAATCATAGAAATTTTCTTGCTGCCTAAAACAAAAAAGAGAGATGTATTCCTTCCTTCAGGCTGTCACCTCTCTGCCCTAACCCGGCTTGGTTTCCCTCCATTGCAGGGCTCAAATTGTCCTGGGCACATTGTTCTCTCCAGGGACTTCCTGATCATTTGCACTTGGCAGGTACCAGGAACAGTAACCTCCATGCTTCAGTCCTTAAGCAACTTTTCTTAGGGCTGTTTTATTAATTTCAGTCACAGCTGTAATCAAAATGTGTCCACAAAAGAGATGTAAACTTGCCTACCAACAGCAGAGGAAGCTGTACTGCAAGACCCCACTTCTGCCTGGCATGCAGTCCCTGAATCTGCTGGCATGTAATCCTACTTAAGGCTGCAGTGTCAAAGGACTTTTATTGCATTAGTGTGTTCTGCTTACCCCTCCTCAAAAAAACAAAATAAAACAAACCCCAAACGTCTAAAAAAATAAAAATGCCCAAGAAAGACACCCAACAAAACTAAAAACCCTTTTAATTAAGGTGGTGTGCTATGGATGCTAACTGTGAAACAGGGAGCACGGTGCCTGTGGAAATTGCAGGCCACATAGCCTTCTCAGTCTTGCCTGGGAAAGTAGCCTGGAAAATTATAAGGAGGAATTGAAACAATCCTCAGAGACAGAAAACAGCCTTGCAGGTGCTGTTTGTCAGTTCCTTGTTTTCTTGCAAGAGAAAGTCGAGGGGTGGTGAACCCCACTGACCAGTGATGGTGATGTGTTAGTTTACTAACCAATAAAAGTTTTCTTTTCTGTACTTTTCACGTATCGGTCTATAAAAAAGACCTGAGGTAATAAACTGAGAAAAAAATTCTCCAGTTCGACTCCACAAGAGAGTCTGTGTCGTTCTTTCACCGTTCCCAACAGAGCAACATCTGGTGACCCCGACGTGATGTGCATCGGGTGACCCCCTGGGGGTCAGTGCAGCCAGCGGTCGATGAGCCAGCCGCTTCCCCCACAGAAGGGTAAACAAGAATCTCCCGGGCTCTCCTGGAGGGGGCTGGTTTTTTAGACCAACGGGATAGTGGAGCCCTGCCAGTGAGGGGGCTTGAACGGCTTATCTTGGTGAAGCTAGAGCTTAAAGTCCCGGGTTAAGCCACTGCGTCTGCGTAATTTGCATTCACAGGCCGTCAAGATAGACTGTTCTCACAATGGGGAACTGCAATTCAACTAATGATCAGCTTGTCTTCTCTGCGTGGCAGGACGCCGTGCCGCGCATGGGACTCAATATTTCTGAAGATGCTATGCGTGCTTTGTTCCCGTGGGTAAAAGCGCAAGGTTTTACTGTGACTGTCGATAATGCCTTTGACCTCGAAATTTGGTTGTCAGTGGGAGACTGCCTATAGTCTGAGTTAGCTGCAGGAGATACCAGCGTGTGCAGCCTGGCAGACACCTGGAGCATGCTCTTTAAAGCGCTGGAGCGGTGCCAGTCTGGAGACAGTGATACCGAGACAGAGGATTTGGATGCCAGGGGTGCCTCTTTTGTACCAGGAGTTTGACCCACCGAAGGTGTACCCGCCACTGGCCGCTGAGAAGAGGAAGCCCATCTGGGTGCTCTCACTCTTCGATGGCATCTCCACAGGCATGCTAGTGCTGAAGGACCTGGGCATCCAGGTGGACAGGGACATCGCCTCCGAGGTGTGTGAGGACTCTATCACTTGTGGGCATGGTGAAGCACCAAGGCAAGATCATGTACGTCGGGGACGTCCGCAACGTCACCCAGAAACACATACAAGAGTGGGGCCCCTTTAATCTGGTGACTGGGGGGAGCCCCTGCAACGACCTGTCCATTGTCAACCTGGCCAGGAAGGGTCCCTAAGAGGGCACTGAACGTCTCTTCTTTGAGTTCTACCACCTGCTCCATGAAGCCCGGCCCAAGGAGGGTAACGACCAGCCCTTCTTCTGGCTCTTTGAGAACGTGGTGGCCATGGGAGTGAGCGACAAGAGGGACATCTCGCGCTTCCTGGAGTCCAATCCCGTCATCATTGATGCCAAAGAAGTGTCTGCAGCGCACCGGGCACGGTACTTCTGGGGGAACCTGCCTGGCATAAACAGGCATCCACCATCAGTGATAAGCTGGAGCTGCAGGAGTGCCTGGAGCACGGCAGGATAGCAAAGTTCAGCAAAGTGTGAACCATCACCACTAGCTCCAACTCCATCAAGCAGGGCAAGGACCAGCACTTCCCCATGTTCATGAACGAGAAGGAGGGCATCCTGCGTTGCACGGAGATGAAGAGGGTCTTTGGCTTCCCCGTGCACTACACGGACGTGTCCAATATGAGCCACCTGGCCCGGCAGAAACTGCTCAGCAGGTCCTGGAGAGTGCCAGTAATCCACCACCTCTTCGCACCCCTGAAGGAATACTTTGCCTGCGTTTAGAGATGGGCAGGAACTGGTCACACGGAGTGAGTCGGTAACAAACCCATACACGCCAAGAGAAGTGAACACACGGAACGAGAGAAGAGTCAGCAGCCAGAAGAGAGACAGGATTTCGCAGCCAGATGGGAACCCAGCACACGTCTCCCTGAGCGAAAGGGGTCGGTGTCCTCTCCGGAATTTCCCAGGATCAGCTTCAGCTATTTAAAAACAAACAAAAACCACAAGAAGCAAACAAACAATGAAGACAACCAGACAGCACAGACATCCCTGCTGCGGCCAGCCAGCACGGCAGGGGGAGATCAACTTTCGACCCCCCCACGACCATCCGCGGAGCCCACGCATGCGTGAACCTCACCGGGACACCCATCACGGCAGCCCTCATCAGGGGCGTTCCCTCCGGCCTCTGCACCACCTCTGCACAGCCCCCTGACGGCAGCAGGACCGCCAACCAATTATAAGGAGGAATTGAAACAATCCTCAGAGATAGAAAACAGCCTTGCAGGTCCTGTTTGTCTGTTCCTTGTTTTCTTCCAAGGAAGGTCAAGGGGTGGTGTACCCCACTGACCAGTGATGGTGATGTGTTAGTTTACTAACCAGTAAAAGTTTTCTTTTCTGTACTTTTCACGTTTCGGTCTATAAAAAAGACCTGAGGTAATAAACTGAGAAAAAAATTCTCCAGTTCGACTACTCGAGAGAGTCTGTGTCATTCTTTCACCGTTCCCAATAGAGCGACAGTGTGCTTGTGAAGGGGATATTGACTGCTGATGGACAGAACAGACACATTCACCTCACCTCTGTTCCTGCTCTGTAGTCTGAAATCCTATTCAACTTCTCACTATTTCACCTCAATCTCTTAAATAAGGGAACATAAAAATTACTTATCTCACTATTAATGCTCTGAATTGGATTATGATCCTTGCCTATGTAGAGGTGATGGATTATTGTGGTCTTGATTAAATGACTGTTTTAGAAAGTCAGAAGTATGATATACTACCCTTCCTCTGATGGACTACACTGAAAGTGCAAGACGTGACCACGTTTATGGCAGGCTGTCCTGAAGGCTCTGAGCTTCGTTTAAAAGCAAATTGGTTACTAAAAATCAGAAAAAAAAATCACCCTGGAGACATATCAACACATTTTTTTACACAATGTTCTTCTCATACAAAAGTGCATGGGTGGAGCTAAGAAAATCCTCTGCAAGAATGTGGCTTTCAGGAAACTTCCAAGAAATCATATCCCCTTGATCTCCTTTCTTTGACTTTTCCCAATCTTTGAAATTCCCTTGTATTTAAAAGAAAGACCTTCTACATAAGCACAGTCTACACAGAAACCCAGAAAGCAGCTTGTGGTCAATTGAAAGCAATTTCAGGTGCTTTAATCTGTCTTTATGTGTCTTTCCCAAATTCACTGGACTCAGAGGACAGCTTTAAAAAAACCACTCTAGTTACAATTTACTGCAGAACATCAATTAATTTTTTGATTCATGTGTGAAGAAGAGTTTATTACCCATCTTAATTCTTAGCAGATTTCCTTAATTTGCTGAGGCAAACCAACCAACTGCAAAATCAAATTATTTAAGGAAAATTATAGGATAATAAGGTAGTTTGCATTAGTATAATAATCATTGTAATGTGCAGAATATTGCACAGTTTGTGTTGTATTGCAGGTAATACAGAAATATGCTAGTGGAATTTTTAGGGGCAGAAATATGCTGGCCAAATATTTCTCTTTCTAAAGTAAATTTCCCTTTTAAATAATTTTAAACCTCATTGGAAGCTTCTAACACCTGATTGCATCAAAAGGCATCAATTTACTGGATAAAATTTGGGTGACTCCTTCCTGTGATTCATTCTAAACACAATGAAAATCAATAAAAGTCAGCAAAAGGGGTTCTGAATTAATTTTCTGTGCTTTACCTGTAAATGCCAACAGACAGAGTCTGGTCTGGACTAGCCCTCCAAAGGATCAGTGAGCCATCTCAATTACAATGAAGTGAAAGGCTAATTTTTGTGAATGGAATATTCAGATTTATAGTACAAAAGGATTTTCTTAACCTGTCTGCCTAGCAGATGACATTAACCAAGTAGTGGGCATGACAATATTATAGCATGTGTTCATCATGGAGATGCATCACTTATCTCAAAGGGGCTGTCTTCCTTCAAAAAACTGTTTTTAAAGCTTTCACAGAAAAATAATTATAATATTAAACATACAAGAACATTTAAAACACAACTCTTACTTAGGTTGACCCTGTAAGGCTCAACACATGTAAAATAATTCTGGATGAAAGGTATGAATTCAATTCTTGCAGATATTTTTTTTTAATTGACTGATGTGTCACTTTCAGTTTTTCTATTTTGAAAATGAAGTACACAAAAAGTACACAAAAAGGTGCATAAAAAAGAGCAAGAATTCCCAATTAATATAATATAATATAATATAATATAATGCAATGCAATGCAATGCAATGCAATAGAATAATATAGAATAATATATAAATCTTGATGTATATAAATAATATACTTCAAGACAAAATTCCCATTCTGACATTTTTTTGTCCTAGAGGTATCAAGAGATGTCTCTCCAGAGCCTGAAAAAGTGCTTCAGCATATATGCATATATGTTAATACTGATCCAGGGAGGAATTTTTAATACAGAGGAACTTTCAGTTAGGTTTGGAAGCCACATGTAAGTTACTTTGTCCCTCTCCTGATATCTTACCTACAGAGTTATGGCTAAAGGATCAGTTTTCACCAACAGATGCCCTTGTTGGTGGAATTCTTTAGACCAAACCATTCACCTCCTGAACCTCTCCATTTGTACTACTGAACAGAAAACTCAGCTATGCACATCGTATCCTTCTATTTTCACTTCACTGATTCCCCTCTTTGTGTAGCTATGTCAATGTTGATGTGTTCATCATTTCACTATTTACCACTGGCCACTTTCATTGTTATGAACACAAAACCAGAACAAACGCTGGAAATTTTTTCACAGTGTGGGGGGGAGGAAGACGAGACAGAGCCTTGTTACCTTGATAGAAGCCGGAAACCAAAGAGAACAAAAGAACCCTGGCTTTACATCTTAAGGTGGTGTTCACAAGTTGATCTCACTTGTGAATGGTTAAAACTGCTGCCAATTCTCAGAAATGACCAATAATTGGTCAGGAGAAAAGACTCCCATCAGCCTCCAGCAGCTTCAACTTCCTCCCAGCTCCCGAAACTATCTTAAAGGTAAAGTCACCCCATGACAAGCATGTATTAAATCTTCTAGAAGTATTATTGAATAACTCCGTTTTTGCCAATCATGGATTTAATGAGAAGTATTCACTAATGTTTCTCATGCCTCTACAAACATATTTAAACTAGGAAACCTTCTCTCCACAGCTCAGTGCTGAATTTCATTCCATTTATTCTGCTTATAAGATAATCAGTAACTTTATCATCATTGTCAGACAGATCTCACATACTTCACTAGGACTTAGTCACAGGATTAAAGCTCTCCTGAGAGGGTTAGAATTACTTGTGTGAAAATACTTTGCACTTTCATGCTCACAGCTGAATTTCCTGATCCCACAGATTAAAAGATTTGTGTGTCAGTATCTAATCCTAATGTCCTGACCTACACAGTCTCCTACCTCTGGAAAGTTTTCAAAACCAGAAAATTATTTTACATAATTAGATTTTTTTTTAATTGGATGTGATCTGATCCTCTTTTTCATTATTCCTTATTGCAAATACTTTATATATACAGATATATAATTGTATACATACATATACATCTAGTTGATTTATATATTTATTTTACACATATGTATATTTGCATCCATATATATTTTTAATTTAGATTTAGATTTAGATGTACATAGGTACATTTCCCAATGTTTTTCTTAAATTTGGCTCATCTCTATGCCTGGAATTTTCTTTTTTGTACTTCGTATGCCTTATCTACTGAGAAATCTCCCTCTTTTTCATCTCAGTACCAAAAGAAAAGTCTACACTGAAATAGCTAGAACAGTGCCTTCATCATTATGTTCCTCTCTTCATCTCCTCTGCCTGAGCTCTGTGTGAAACACACAGGGATCTCATCTCTATTTCCTTATCTTCTATACAAAAATACATCAAAAACAACGATGGACACAGTGTAGCAGCAACACAGAGTCTACTTAAGCCTCTCAGCAACATCATACAATTAGGAGATGAGAGATGGTAGAGCCAGCACTGATTTTTTAATAACACACTGTGATTCACTGGGCTACAGAAGATGTGAAGTACATTGCCCAGACAGTCAATAAGTACAGCACAAGGCTAATTTCTAAATAGAATTTCAGACAATCATTGTTTATCATTTTGCCAGCTACAGACTCTAATGTCTTTGGGGCCTGTCTGGGATAACTTGTGGAATCAATCAACAGCTATCCATTAAAAATTGTCTTTTGTTTATAAATAAAATTTACATAGATAATTACATAGAAAATCAGTAAATAGCAGAAATTAAGTTCTGTCCTTGCCTCATGCCAGATCTTCCCAAATAACAGACTTTTGTTTTCCTTTTCCTCATCTGCTTCTTGTTTGTTTACATTTTTAAAGCTGTGTCCGCAGTGTTTGATCTTCAAACAAACATAAACGGAGCCTGTTAAGAAACCCTACTGACAGAAAACTTGATTCCACCAAAATATGAGTCAGTTCCATCTCTAAGTCAATAAATAGATTTCCCTTGATTTCATAAAATGTATAATTAGTGCAAGAAGCAGCTATGGCCATCCTGGATCTTCCCTGCATGCTCACAGGAGCACAGCAGTTCCAAAAGCACACATGGAAGAGAGGAAGAGAGGAGGGGAGGGGAGGCCACAGGTTAAATGGTGTAAGCTTTTAATCTACAGCTTTTCAGTACCAGTTGTACACTTGTACTTTCTTTTGGGTGTCATAGTACAGTGACAGAAACCTGAGACGCTGACCTGATTTTTCAACATATGAAAGACCTGCCAGAAGTGCTTCTGACTGCCAGATCACTATTTAATTTATTCCCTCTTCCAGTGTGGAAAAAAATCTGGTGTTATTTCTATGTTGTTTTTTTCCCCTTAGTGTAAGCAGCACATGAAAAGGGGAAGAAAGGACTTAAATTCTGGATTGCCAAGGTAAAATGAGAGATGTAAAATTATTTTTAAATGCAGTGTTTTGCAAGTGCACTTAGAATTTGATATTTTCTCAAGATATATGTCTTGAAGGGTTGATATTATCCTCCAAACAAAGAAATCAGTAACAAAAGAATTTTTTTGGATTGTTCTGAAATGAAATATGTTTCAGACCAAGCCAAGTGTATTTTTGTGCTTTTTTTTTTATTGTGGCTGTTGTGCCAAAATAGGTATTATTTCCATAGCTCTAGTCATCTTTCTAAAAATATCCTTCCTACAGACCAACAAATGTAACACTAATGATATTTTGCAAAATTATCCATGAAACAAAATAAGAAATAATAGAATCAAAGTGATTCTCTAAAACCCTCTACAAAATCACAGGCAAATAAATCCTTATTTACAAGTATTTAGGAGGCCTTAGTGACCTTCGGAGTACTATAATACCTTATTCCAGACATTTCCCATTTGAAAGCCTCATCTGGTTTATCCACTTAGATGAAGCTGGATGATTCAGCATTAAGCTCAAATTAGTATCTTTATTAATAGTTTAGAAATGTGATAAACTTCCTGTGAATTTAATCCACAGATTTGGAATTTACTTCATATACTGGAGAATAAAAAAATCCCAAGTCTTAAAACATCAGAACAGGTGAGAGGTGGAAAGTGATGGGCTTAGTCTGATGAAAACAGACTAAATCAGTGGTTTTTTACCTAAGGCAACATGAGCTACATAGAATCAGATAAATGGATAGCCCAAGAATGCTCCAAAGCAGAGATGAAGAGGCTGCAGAGGAATGGAGAGGCTGGAATAAAATTCCACATAGAAGAGGGAAAGTCTAGCCTAAACCCTTTCTTCATTATCCTGTCACAGCTGCTGTTGTTGCAGGTGCTTCAGTTCACTAAAGTCGCTAGCAGTCCTCTATCTGCAGAATTTTTTCCCAGAGGTGTTGTGGTAAAGTTGTTAGAATATTGTTAAGTAGTTTATGTTAGTAGTTGATAGCTTGAAATATATCTTTTCCCCTATTTTAGTTGCGATTACCCCCCCCCCCCAGCTTCTCCTTCCCCTAACTGTTTACCTGGTGTCAAGTTACCATGGTTACTGAAGTTCCTCTCCTCAGCCCCACGGCGAGAGGCCGGATAGACTAAAGAGAAGACCCTGCTGGCATTTCCAGCTGCTTGAAGTTTCTTTAGCCCAGGAGACCCTTCTTTCTAACACGGAAGTTTGTAACTCTATTTTCCTGTCCCAGAATGCCTGTGAGCTATGGAAGCTGAGAGGGCATGCTTACCTTGCCTTCCCTTTCTTCCCCCCTGTGTTACCAGGAAACCAAGCCCCACCTCTCCCCCTCTGCCCCTCTGTGGAGAATACTCCTACATCTTTGTGGGCATTTGAAGAAGTTGGTGTCTGTTATTTCTTATCTTGGTGTGTGTAACCTTGATTTGTAGAAAGTTTATAAGATGTACTAACTGAGAAAAATGATTGGTTCTTTCTCTGATGTTCCCTCCCTCCGAGAAACCCTGTTAAAAGAGACCCCCCCAGACCCCAAATCCTTGGTCTTTCGCCCTTTGGATTCTCCTTCACAGAAATAAACTGTGGAATGCAAACCAGGGAGAGAGTCCCCTCTGATTTCTTTACTCGCTTGATAGACTCAAATTCTTGAAGAAAATCAGTGAACCCCACAAACATCTGCTGGCTGGAAACCAGAGTGAAGAGAAACCTCATCACTGAGCTAGCCGGGCCACTCTTGAGAAGCTCGAGTCACAGAGGTAGTTTTAGAAGACTTCAGGGGAATACAAATGCCAAAAAAATGTGTTATAATGAATAACAGTTTTTATTAATTCGATCAGGAGTGCAACTCTTCATACATTTCCTGGAGTTTGACCCAAAATCATAGTATCTTACATGTCCTAACTCAGGCATAGTGCATTGATAGGGAAAATTCAGATATTATAAATTGTAATTCAGTTAGCTATCAGACATATTTCAAATGCTGACTAGATAACAAGGGAGATTGCTAGAAGAAAGATTTAGAATTAACATTTCATATTCAGTCAGGGAACTGGGTATTTGGCTCCTTCTGCCTCCATCATGATTTCTCACAGAGGTGATATTGGAAATAACACAGGTGTTCCATTCTGGCAATTTTCACTTTTAGAGTGATACTGTGATAGGTGTGCTGCCATCTGTGATTTAGAGGAATTCTGGAGACTCCCACATTACAGTGGAGAATAAATGAATTTCTAGCAGTGTCAGCAATCATGAACACGCATGGGGAACTAAGATATCCTTGCATGTCCAGCCTCTCCTTTGATTTTCCAAGCAGAATAGCAGTTAAGTAGAGCTGATCTTACCAGCTTGTGCAGAAGACACTAATGAAAGCATACTTTAGAAACTTTAGAATACTTTAGAAATACCATGAAAAAAAAAAATCCTGTAGAGAAGATTCTATGTTCTTCAAGAAATTGTCCACAAATTCTGCTATCTACAAAAAACCACATTACTTGATTAGCTGTTTGGAGAAGGCAGTTACTGGGTCATGCTGTCACTGTAGCAGAAAAGAGAGATGCTGCACCTACAGACTACAGCATTTGGGAACAATACAAACAGAAGACAACAAAGATATCTCTTATAAATGCACCAGGTTTTGAATATATTCTGAATATATTAATATATTTTAAAACTCCTAAGAATATTGATATGAATAGAGCAGCACAAATATGCACCAGTAACAGATCCTGGTTTGCTTTCTGTAAGTTCAGCCTCAAAGCATTTACTGTAAAATTTGAAGTAGTTCAGAAGGTATGAATTCATACCATTACCTCTTAGGAGCATCTTTTCTGCAAAAGAACATTACCAATATCATTATAAATATAACACTATTCATTAATAGCTTGCCAAAATTTGTTTTGAGAGATGCTTTTGGTTTTACTGAGTTTATGTTGAGTTATTTGAGGGGTTTTTTTTGCTGTTGGTTTAGTTTTTCTTCTGTTTGTTTGGTTTTGTTATTTTACTGTTTATGTTATCCTCCATTAACTTAGACAATTTTTTTATGTTTATATACACCAGGCTGGATGTCATCACACAGAGGGATAGTCACAAATGCTAGGGAAGATAGATATCTTCTCTGGTTCGTGAAGATAAGCTTCCCCAGGCAAGTAATATGTGCATGAGGCTAATTTGACTGGACTTAGCAAAAGCTCATCTTCTCCATCTGACTCCAGCAAGATCCTATGTAGATTAGGTTTCCTAAGCTAAAATACTTTAGAATATATTCCATATTTCCTAGGGACCTTCATAATCATCTTATGTACAATTGCCTTTCAGAAAATAATTTTCTGTATAAATCAGCTCTGCTTGACCTTTGATCTTTTCGTGTTACTGTTCTGCAGTCTTCAGCTGTGTCTATAAACCTTCTATTGCCAAGCAACACAGGTGGTGGTGCTGCTGCTGCACTAAGATAGGGTGTATCAGTATCTACATGTTCACAATTAAATGATCAGACATTAGGAGTTCTAGTTTTACTTTAGAATAGCTTCCTTCCAGATGCTGCTCTTTCATTGATGGTTTTCAGTGAGTGTATTTTCCAAGACGTATCTGTGCCCATTTGCCACTTCTATTTCTGTACAAGACTTACATAACTGCTTTTAACTTGCCAGGTATTTTTATGTTAGGTATATCTGTGAGTTAACGCTTTCAGGAAAAGAAAAATGAACATACCTAAAAAGCAATTGCCTCAAAGTAGTTCACATCCTGTTTATCAGACAGCTTATCTCATGGTAAAGTACTTGCTTTTCAGTACTCTGAGTTGGATTCTTTTACTGACTTTAAAAATACTTGTTTATTTGTGTTCTTCATCAATTTCTGCCTTTTTTTGCCCAGACAAAACTGTGTTTGGTCCAGTTATATCTATTGAAGGATGAATTGATTTGCTATTCCAATATGTCAAACATCTGTTCCACTAAAAGGTGTTTTATGTTTATTTTTGAAAGATGTGTGTTATGTTTTGCTAATGACATTTCCAGGGAATAACTAAAAGTTACTAGAAAAACCACTTGATCAGTTTAAATAATTAGGAAAATGAGTAAAGGCAATTCTACTGCATTAATCCTTGCTGTATTATGGATAGATGGTCCCAATTACAAAGTGATCATCCAGAACAACATTAAGGGCCCTGTTTTAGAAATGCTCATAAAATGGAAAAAAAAGTGTTAATTTGTATAATAATGAGACAGACTAGCAGCTCCCTAGCAACCCCTTTCCTAGGTCCTGTGAAGAGATAAAGGACCTTTGCACAAATCTGTACAGAGGAGGAAATTATTCTTTAGCTGTCTGCAACATGCTGAAGACAAAAATCTGCCTGAGGTACGTTCCATGGCCTCCAAAAGCACCAGCTCCAAAAGTGCAGCTGTAACTATCTGCAACTGCTTACATTTGTCCTATCAAATGTTTATGGCCCCTGTACAGAGGAGGCTGAATTATTCAATGCCATGTTCAGTTTTGGTGTCACAACTGAAAAAAATCTATGTTAACAAGCTAGCTTAGAAAAGACAGCTTTTCTTTTTTTTTTCATTTTCACAAGAAGCATAACTAATGTCATAGAATCAAGTAAAAGATAGGCTGTCTTATAGTAGGAGTAGTTTTAGTTACATTGATAGTGAATAACCAATAATTATAGGACACAAATAATATTCATTAAATATTGAGATAATCTGTTGCACTTAACTCTGAGAATCATATTTTTTCCTAGAACACAAACAAGTTTAATTTGAGACAATTATCATTCTTATATTCTACATGATTATCTGAAGACTGTTCATGCAATGTTAAGGTTTTCAAGTTCTTGATTAACTTCTTTATTATGCACTGTTAATTTCCCCACTATTCATTTTCCTATCAGAAAATGATTACATTGACTTTTACTTATATATTAAGCCATTGTTTATATTTGCACAATATCCTGTATGGATTCTGTACAAAGCCAGCAAAAACTGTCACGGTATTAAAACTGAAGAATGAAAATTGGTATAAAGTTGGTCATCTCCATCTCTATGTCTTAATTTTCCAGTTGATTCAGAAAGAGATATACATTGTTCCTTTCCTTTTATAGCTCATAATCATTCAGGATTGGGCAAATATAACAATTTCCAGGCTTCATTATAAAAAGTACTCCATGAGTTCTGATCCTGTGAGGACATCTAGTGAGCAATTCCATATAGAAAGGAAAGAGTAAACGTTCCTATAACATGAACAGATTTTCATCAAGTCTTTTATTATTGACATATATTATTTTGTGTCATAGCAGCATCTAAAGCCAAGCAGTAGTTGAAATAGTCTCCTGATACACTTTTCTGTAAGCACACAGAAAAGAGAAATCTATGTCCCAGAAGTTTGCACTCTCAGGAAAAATTATTTCACACATTTTCATATGCAAGCTGTGGTAAGACACCTTTAGCAGCCTGTTTGAAATACCTATCCTGATATTATTCCTCTGATTATTACAGGGTAGATAGACTGCCTGGGATGTTGGGGTGCCAGGAGCCAGCTCCAGCCAGCTGTTTCTGGCACTCTGCACAGAGAAGCTCTGCACCAGCAGGGAAACCACATGAGAAGTAGTGGAAGGGAGAAAAAGGTCTCATGTATTTCACACAGTCTGCACAAGGCTTGATAACTCTGTTTACAGAGGAGAAGAGAATGACTCTGAGATCCAAAGCTGAAAAAACATCTGGATTCAGTTAAGAACAAGGCATGGTATAAAGGCAAGATTTATCTCCCTTGTTTTTTCTTTCTTTTTTTCCAGGTAGAGGGATTCTCCAGGTCATTTCAAGCTGAACAAAGCTTTTGAAGGTGATTAACATCAATGCTTTATTAGACTGAAAAAGAGGGGCATAACAAATGATTCTCAAAGTTCGACTTTTTGATAAACCATTCCATATATGCAAACTTTGTATCAGAAGTGTAACATCATTCAACAAATGATCTATAGAGTACCTTTGCTACAAAATATGCTGTATCACCTTAGTGACATTTTAAAGGAAGGAAGCAACATTTAAAAGAAAGCCTCTTACATTGTGCTTACTTGTAGCATCTTAAAACTCGAAAGATTTAGAAAAATACTACATTCAACCTTCAAAGACAAAATTTCATTTCGTACACTACATGAACACCATGTTTATTGACTTGTGTGTACAAATGCCCTTTCCTAACCCTCTTTCTGTTCTCTACAAAGGCAGTGCACCTCTCATTGAAAGACCCCATATGAGACTCAGACTGTTCCAAATTAAAAGCCCCAAACTGTTTATAGCAGAGGTATTAATTGATAAAGCCTCCAATCTCCATCTAATTACCTTACTAGCCAATTTCTCCAAATCCTCATTAATATTTAAGAAGTGGGCAGGTAATTCAACAAGCTTAATGAAAACTAGTAATGAGATACAAAAGGTATTTTTGCTGTTTCATGGCATGAGCAGAGGGAATCCTGAAAAACCTGAAAACCCTGTGAAAGGAAGAGCAAAAATAAGTAAATGCTTTAAGTTCATTAGTTATGACCTGTGCATGCATGATCTTTTGCAGTCATCCAAACACATTGGCACTTTCAAACTTTCAGCCTAGAGGTCTGTCATTACACTGAAAATCACCCCCTTATGTTAGAGGAGCTAACAGGGAAAAAAAAGGGAGTTAGTTTTTTGTATTTGAAAAGGTAATTAGGTATTGTTGGAAAATTATCTTTCTCAATTTCTCGTGAAAATCATTCACAGAATAAATGGTGATGGGTATGTGCAAATAAGCAGGACTTAAAACTGGATATGGAAATTCTGAAAGCATATTTCTTTTTTTTTTTCCTAGCATGTAAACATTTAACACTAAACGGCACTTACTGAAATGATTGTCTGAAAATATTTTGACAACTTCAGAAAAAGACACTTGATGCTGATTTGATTTATGTGATTATGTTAAGCATCTCAAGGACAACTGCTGTTATGTGATTTGATGATTTATTTTTTAAAAAGTAATCTAAAATAAGCTTATCTGGTATTGTTCCTGCTCTGAGACTTTTAAAGTCATTCATATTTACTTGAAAAAACTAACACTAGGGAAATTAAAACGTTTATAAAAATTGCTGCAGAGGTACTTTTGGCATTAATCATCACATCAGTAATCATGAATTTTTGGACCACCCAGAAACAGTAATATCATGTGCCTATAACTAAGTGAAAAGCAAAAGTTAGAAAGAGCATCAGAGGAAATTAATTCTGATATCAACTCTAATACCCAGTGGCTGCACCCAGTTTACTAGAGAAGAAAAATCCTCATCCATCACCAAAGCATCATTGATTCTGTCTCTCACAAAGTCTGTAACATCTAAAAGAAACCTGACACACTTTAGCAGCTATCAAGGGCAAGAGCTACTCATTCATCAAAATAATTGCCTCCTAAATGGCTGTGAAAAACTCACCCTTGACAATCATTATACAAAATGCATAATATACATAGACCTGCAGATAAAAATGCTAATGTCTTGTTTTATTGCAAAGGAAAGGTTAAAATGTGACCTCTCATTTTACACAATATCATTCACAAAAACTGTTATTTGATTAAAAGACTACTTAACATCATCTCTGTTGAATCTAGTGTTTTAAATTTCCCAGAACAATAAATATGAAGATCAAATGAGCTGAATAAGCAAGGAGTGCTTTCTGTCAGAACAGCCAAACTACCTTAACTGCATTAACTCATTAGTTCAGGCTCTCATTTTACTTATTGCTGCTGATCCTTGGCATGGCCAGACATCCTCACCCAGACCCAGCCAAACTGGATTAAACCATTTCTGCCCTGGCTGATCTCCTCAGCTCTGTTTGAAGATGGGTAATGATGTGTCCCCTTAAGGTGTGCAGGTCATTCTGACTCAGAGGAAATGATGGTGTTTACCTGAAGTAGTGGAGGAAGTGCTCTCAGCGTCTACTTCTTGTGAGCAAAGCTGTGAAATCTTCCAGTGCACCTCACAGGCTGAGGAGGGATTTGTTAGGCAGCACACTGCCCTGGAAGCAAAGCAGCTCAGGAGAGTGGAGCTCCATTTGGGCACACTGCTTTGCAAATACTGATACCTTTGCATGAGACACAACCAGGGGGATTCCAGGGGCTTTATTCAGTCTTCTACACCCCATTCTTGCCATTAGAAGTGCTGGGAAGCACAGTGTAGGAGGCTCTGTGTAGGATGACTGGGGTCAACTGTCTAAAATCAATGCCATCTCTAAGGCAGTGATTTCCAAAGCCTCCCTGAAGTCTGTTTCTTTGACTTACTCCCTTGCAACTCTGTGTTCAAGAGTTTACTTAAGCAGGTACAGTCACATGTAGCACAATGATTCAGCCTGTGTTCATTGCTTCATCTACTTTTACACTTCTTTTTCAGAGCAGTGATGAGTGGATAAAAAGGTGGCATGGATATGCAGGAGCCAGCCCACATCTAGAGCAACTGCTTTGCACTGGGTCTGAACCAGGCTTTTGGGACCTCACTGTCATAGGAGGGGTTTTTTGCTCAGCCCAAGGGTGGGTCTGAGCTTGCCATTTGTATTTGTGTGGGTAACTCTCCTGAATAAATCCACACCTGGTTTCAGGAGAACTTTTTACATTCATGTCATTTTCTACATCAGTTTATATAACTACTCGCGGCAGTATGGCCATTTTTACACATTTGACATGCTACTTCCATTTTGTTTGCCATTTCCCTACTTTCACAGGAAGTGGAAGGATAAAGCAGTAATCCTTCCCTCAGTCATTTCCAAAGCTGAATGCGTTATTTCTCTTTTGAAATCATACTAAATTACAGCATAAAAAGATGGGATGGAAACACCAACCTTCAGTGCAACTTACATTTGTAGTTTTTTTGCAGTCATCATTTATGAATGTTTTGATCTTAGACTTTCACTCATTTGAATGAAAATACCTTGCATTCAAGAAATTAAAGCTATGTAAAAGCTAAAATTTTCTCATTGTCAAAGAACTATATAAAATTTTAATATCAAATGCAACAGAAAAAATGCATGAAAAAATCAGTTTCTGGGGAAAATAACCATGCTACACTCTGAAGGAATTTTATTTGTTTATTTCCATAAATAGAAATATTTCCATCAACATAAAACTCCAATGTGTTTATGGCAACTCAGTATGTTTTCATACTCCTATAGGTATTTCCCATGTGATGTAAGGTAAATTCTTACTCCTTTGTTTGTTCTTGACACTGTATTTTTTTTTTTCCATGAAAACTCAATCACTATTTTTTTCCCCACTTATTATAGCTAATTTGCCTGGTTAACTTGGATTTGAGCTCATGCTTGAATCTGAAGAGAGCCATCTGGATTACATGCTGGGAGAACTGAAGCATGAGAATGAGAAAGAAAAAAAAGGAAGGAACTTTCTTAAACTTCAGGCAACATTTTGCTTTAATTTCTATCTTTCACCACACCTATGTTCTTTTGCAGTAAAACAAAGTACTCACAGGTAAACAGAAATAGTAAAATTACAAACTTCTAACAGTTACTAATTTTTCTAGATATAAGTCCAAGAACACAAAAAAGACCCCACATTTTGAATACTGAGCCAGGAAAACTAATGCATTCATCACTTTCTGGCAACGTGTCCCAAGAAAAATCACAAGGTTAAGTAAATTTTTCAAAAGGAAATAGTCTCACATTGATTGAAAAAAAAAGATTTTTTGTTTTGCAGAGAATAAAATTAATCTGAAAGCTTTTTACAGTTTGGAGAATAAACAGAAAAATTAAACACCCTTGAGAAGCAATATTTGATTTTTTTTTTTTTCTAATGGACTAGGATTTTGTTTTAAACTAATTAACATGGTATGACCTCATTTAAACTCATTCCAGGGTTTTGAATAAAGTAAACACAACTTCTCAAAACAGAAGAGAGCTGTTTTAAAGTCAAAGTGTCTTGTTCTGTAAATATAAAAATGTAAGGCAAATTGTTGTATTTTGCTGGTCTTTTTTCCAAACAGGAATTTACTGAAATGGGCATTCTTACAGTGTCAGAGTTTGACAAAAATAACCATTTTTAATGAAAACCCTTCTGCCCAAAAGTTTCTAATTGACCCTAATTATGCTGTGTTTAGATGGAAATTAAACTAAGAATCAGCTACATCCCAGATTTTCAGATTTATAGAGAAAACAAAATATACTGATAGTGTATGGAATATTTTAAAGTACATAAATGTACATGTTGCTTTTGAAAAAGGAAATTAGCCATCTAATCCTTTCTGACACCTTTGAGAAATTAATTCAAATCTAATTTTGCTATCACATTTTGAATTATCCTGTTTCCTTCTAAGAGGATATGCAGAAAATTCTCATGTTGCACTCAACAATTTCATTTTCTTAATTTTATTTTGTTTAAAGAAAAATTGTTGAGGGAAATCTTGGCAAATGTTTCCCAGAACATAAGGTAGGAAAACTTCACCATTCATGTTGGACTGTGTTTTGTCATTCCTACTTGACAACACAGAGTCACATCATAATGGATCATTAGGGAAAGATTGGGATAACAGCACAGTTGGCATTGCTCTACTTCTGAGTGCCTTGTTTGTTCTAAACAAGTAATCCATCTGTTGTAATTTTCCAAAATTTAGAGGAGGAACTAATAACCAGAGCTAGGGAGATGCAGTTGTCATGAGGCCCCTGGCTGGACTGAGCTGGCCTCTTTACATGTCTTGTCAAATCCTGGCAAATGACACAAAATACTGCTAGAGTTACTAAAATAGCCACTCTGTTAGTCTAGGTCCAGCTTTCATTTCTCTAGTATTTCAGACCTTCTCAATATTTCTGAAAGCAGCAAAAGTAAGTTATTCTACACTTTTCTATAGCAAAATTAATACCAGAGGCACTGAAGTAGAGCAAAAAAGCACAGCAAAGAGGAAGAGGGATTGTGTATATCTATTATAGCCAAGTTCCAGAGATATCCACCTACAACTGTACAGACCTCATTTTTCTCACTGACCTGTTTATCTTAGCACATACATCAGTCACGTTCTTCACATTTGATTGTCATTCTGCTGATCTGCACAGCTCCAGCATTCAGTGTTTCCATCTCATTTCAGACAGTACACACATGGATATCTGCAGCAGCTGTCATAACCCAGCCTTTCTGCATGCAGCCTGTGCTGTCTCACCAGAGGCATTCATCACCTGTTCAAAACAACAAGCTACTGCTGTTCTTTCAGTTTCATTCATTTGCCTTTCTCAAAATATGAGTCAGCAACTGGAACAAATCTTCAGTTGTTGTGCCTCCTTTCTATCTAGCGGAGAATCTGTGAGCTGCCACATGGAGGATGCCGTGCCAGAAGTGTTTCAGTTGACCAAGCTGAAGGGTGAGGAACACCTCTGCATATAGGAATGGACAGATCTTCTCCCAGAACATACTCTGAAATGTTACAGGAAAGGGCTGCTAAGAAAAGTACAAAGGGTTCAGGATTTCAAGTGCCCAAATAGTGCCTGACTGCAGTTCCCTTATGAATGCAACGAGGTGGGTATGGCTCACCACTGTGGATACACTCCCACATCCCAGAAAATGGCAGCAAAGAAAGGAAAACCAGCACACAACACTTGTTAAACAAAGATGGCAAGGTGTAATTTAGGTGTTAAAAGCCCACAATACCGTAAGTGTCAAGCAAGTGGCGCAGTGTCACCTGGATTCTTAGCAGTGCAGCAGATCACAAACTCATTTATGACTTGCTGCAAACACCTCCAAACCTATCTTAGCACAGCAGCTACACCAAAAGTTGCAGTCCTTGTAGGTCTTCAGAAGATAGTTCCCTGAACTCCCCTACACCTGCTGCAAATGTCCTCTCCTGATCAGAAACAGGGATGTTGGGTCTCCTTTGCACCAACCCTGCCCTTTCACAGAAATCTCTGCAAATCCATGAGAGCAGGAACTGCATCCCGAGATGGAGAGCAACAGCTGAAAAAAAAGGTAGCCCACATACATGCAGCACAGTCACACCCACATTGCTTGGTTTGTATCTCCACAGCAGCAATCCTCTGCCTCCTGACCTTTTCTTATATGCATGTCTCATTTACCACTCTTTTTAAATATATGTGGAAGTTTCACATTTACATTGTAAAGTCTGAGAGACCATTCAGTGGCCCTTGATACAGAAACAAGTACACTGTAAGTGTATTACTATTACTGTTAAGTATAGCACTGTAATATTTAATGAGATTAGGCAAGTCAGCAAGTTTTTAATACTACTGGAAAATAAAATGTATTTTATCCCTGCAAGCTCATGAAAACAAACAGGAGAAAATAATGGAATATTAGATTACATATTATTAATTCTGTTACTAGAAAACAAGGCTAATAATTCTTGTACTGATTAGCTACCTATTGAGACTACCTTAACACATTTATTCTGTTTGGTACACCATTTGGTTACTAAAAAGCTGTCTTTAATTATGCAGATTTTCTTTCTTTACTTCATAGGTTCTGAACAACTGTAACTAGAACTAAAGTACCATTTGGAAAGCCTGAAGTTAAATAATTATCAGTTTTCCTAGACAGGAGGTTATTTTAAACTTGTGTATGGATTTCATATTAAATGACAAAATTAATAGTTGGTAACTGTGAGGACACTAAGTTGGTCAGAGTGACCAGAATGTAAACTAGAGCTAAGCAAAAAGTTTAAAAAGCACAACACTTAAAAAGTGGGGTTTAAGCAAGGGCAAACAGTCTCTGAATTACACATTTCAGATCTGTCCTGATAGAGTATGGTTAAAAAGGTTATGCAGGATATGCAGTTTATGCAGGATATCATTTTCTACAGCTGTAGTTAATACCATAAATTTGCTGTCTTAGTTCCATAAAATGAGGACATTGGTGAAGTCATAGTATATTCTGAATTTCATTTTTACAAACATTTATGCTTCCTGTTTTTTTGACAACACATCCTCTACTGCATTTTCTATTAGCAGCCATTAGTCTCTTTTCCAGCTATGCACGTAGTACTTTAAAGAGAGAGGAAAAACCTGCATGCAACCGAGATTCCTTAGTAACTGGGTGTACTTAACTAGGGTCTAGCAAAAGGATTTTCTAGAAAAAGAGAATGAAAGGAAATAAATGCATAAAAAATGGACCTGAGGTTACCACATTTTAAATCCATAAAGAATTAATACCACCACAGAGCAAGGGACAAGAGCTACCTACCCTTAAATTGCATTTGAGAAGTAAAATCACTTTGATAATTCCCAGTATGAAAATTTACTGAATCTATTGCTAGCAAGGGAAATAACCTCAGAGTTTAACACCTGACCCATCATGAACTGGGCAAAATTCATTATGTCACAAATCCACTGTAGTCCCTATGAATAGAAAAACACAAGTGCAAAATGCAATTGCAATTTACTAATGGAATTTTTTAGAGCCACTAATGACAAAATATTTCAGACCACTTTAAAAATGTTCATAAAATATAAAATCTCTTTTAGGTCAGAAATAAATTTAGAAGAAAATTTTGAAGAAAAAAGAAGTTATAACCTCTTTCAAAGAATGCAACTAGCTTTGATCATGCAACTTGAAATTTTCATGCTCTATTTTGCAAATAAATCCTCCATCCACTTCCCATTTTCTTTTAAAAAACCTAGCATGGTCCCTGAATTGTGAATGAGAGCAATGCTAAAGGCTTATATTGGAAAGACAACGGGACATCAGCCATTTCCTAAGCATTATGTGGAAAATGAAATCCCTAAAAATTTAACTCCACAGAGCCAACCATAAAAATGATAAATATTCAGCTTTTGAGGACTAAAAAAAAATAGATTTACATACCCACATTTAAAAAATTACAAGCAGAAGAGAGATTAGTATAGCCCATTTATTGAAGTTGTCGCTTTATTTATAGTGAGTCATAATTTATTGCATCTGGCTTCTATTTTTAGATGTGAAAATAAAAGTCTTCTAAGTATCTGTTTCAGTATGGCATTCAAAAGAGATTAAGCTGAAGAAAATCTACAGTGAATATTACAAGAAAAGGATCCAAGGGAAAGGTTAGACCGCTTTTCATTCTGATTTAAGTTTGATGATGCACTATACATGATGAGGGTACCACTATCTCACAACCCATCAGCAGGTAATTCATAAGGAGGTCAAAGAAAGGAAAAGGCCATAGAATCATGCATAATTTAGCAACTTCATCAATAAACAATTCTTCAATAATAAAAAAGAGCACTGAAAGAGGCATGTGGAGCAGGAGAAAGGGAGCAAAAATACCACCAACACAATCTGCAAGCAAACTTCAACTTTGTGTGCATGGAGAAAACTACATAAATCATTCCCCAATTTCATCAATGTGATAACCATGCATAGAAATATAGACACAAATATATTTATACTTTGTACATTGTATTTGATTCACTTGGGATGATTCCACAAAAATAAGTAGCGTAAATAAATAAGAAAAAAAGACCATGGCAAAAAACCAGTAAATAAATATTAAGTCACCTCGGTCTTCACAAACTTAGCTTTAGTAATATAACAGTCAATATTAAAGGTAAAGAAACAAAATCTACAAGCAGTGAAACTCTTCATAGAAACACATAGCTACAATGGTCTGATCAGGCCTGATGTAGCTCTTCTGGTACTTGAATTCTGTCATATTCACAAAGGATTTCTCCCTATTGTGTATAACAGATCTGGTTTTTGTAGAAATGTGGTGAAATTAATATTTCTAAATGCTATTACTAGAAATTTGTATCCCAATTTACTGGAGAACAGATCATCCATGGTAAGATATTCTATTTTAATTTCAAGAAAAACTGTCATCCCAAATAGATTTATGGTAACATTTTCATTTAACCCAAGCCAGAAATCATGCCTCACACAGCCCCCCAGTCATTCCCCCACCAGCAGGATTGGTGGGAGAACTGGAAGGGTAAAACATAGAAAATCATGGGTTAAGATAAACACAGTTTCATAGTGAAAACAAAAGCCACACGTGCAAGCAGAAACAAAACAAGGAATTAATTCACCGCTTCCCATGTTCAGCCATCTCCAGGACAGCAAGGCCCCATTACACAGAACAGTTATCTAGGAAGACAAATGCCACCACTCCAATCATCCCCTCTGATTCCTCTTTTCCCCAATTTTATATACTGAGCATGATATCACATGGTTTGGAGTATCCCTTTGGTCAGTTTGGGTCACCTGTCCTGGCTGTGTCTCCTCCCAGACTCCCAGGCACCCCCGGCTCCCTCACCAGCATGGCCATACGAAAAGCAGAAAAGGCCTTGGCTCAATGTAAGCTCTGCTCAGCAATAACAAAAATATCTCTTTATCATCAGCCTGTGTGCAGCACAAATGCAGAACACAGCCCCATACCAGTCACTGTGAAGAAAAAAATCTAAAAAATCCTTTCAGGAAAGACCATAACTTGTGCAATCAACTGATGTCAAGTCAAAGTCACATAGTGAAACTTTGTTTCAATAAAAATAATACAAACAATTGTAGATATAGTTACTGGAAGAAATCTGCCTCTGTAACCAAAGTTCCTGAGTCTCATGTTAGTTGCAATGACAAAAGCAGCAGTGGAAGAATATAACTTAGCAACTACGAGCCTGAACAAAAGGGTTGATTTTTACTGAAAGGAAGATGAAAGTTTGATTCAGTTCCTCTGCTCTATGAATCATGTCTATTCCCAACAGGAAAACTTATGAAAGGCAAATACAGTTTCAAAACTTGTTCCACAAAGACCACGTTCATTAAATTTCATGTTTATATGCAGCATAAGCTACCTGAATGCCTTTTTCTAGGCATTCATATATCTCAACCCATACACACAAAAAATCACTAATATTTTCACACTTGTCAAGTGCCATACTTTCCCATAACTTCTTGTCACAATTTCATTTAGAATGGGGCTTTGTTCAGCTGCTAATGACACACATTATATGAAACATTTTATCTTCTAAATGATATATTCTTCCAATTTTGACATTGGAAAAACACATATTGATCAGCATGCTTACTTAGTCATCTTTTAAATTACATCATAATATCTGATCAATTTAGGCAGAAAACCTACACATGCTTTCTGATTCATGAAATAAAACCGAGTCAATTTGTATTGTAATTGTTAGTACGGTACCAAACATAATGATAACAGGTAAATAAACATTCACTGTTGAAAAGCCTTTCTCAGCTGATTCATATTCTTTCAAACCATTATCAAAATCTGCCCTGTTAAAATACAGTGTGGTAGAGAATGAGCAGAGTTCAAAGGATGGAGACTCCACAACCTCAGCATGCAATCTGCTTCAGGGCAATACATGCCTTTCCTGCAGCTGTGCTTGAACTTCAAGGGATCTTATCTGGAAGATTGATAGGAAAAAACAACTTTTATAATACCTTTTTTTATAAAGGAACTGGTGTCTTCAAAACGAAAGCCTGACCTTCAGTCACTGTAATCACCTACTTTTCTTTATCCATTGGCATCATTCTTGGCCAACTAACCTCTAAGAGCAAATACGCTTTGCCCAAGTTCAATTTGACTTGACACCTGAGCTCAAACACCCAGGAGCAAGCACTGTCTCAGAAAATAGGCCTTGTCAAAAAGACAGTTCAACATAGCTGTGTGTTCCCAGCCTGAAGGGGCATCGTGCCTTCACTTAATAGCCAAGGTAGAAAGCAGAAACACACAGAGGCAGCTCACTGACAAATTCAGCAGCACAGGAACCTAATGTCGCAGGAAAGTTTTGCAAGGTGCTGTGGTTCCCTGTGATGAAGAAGATGGGTTGGCAGGTGGAAGACACACAAAGAAGAATTCTTCCATAGACACTTCTACTCAAGTTGGGTAGGGATCACTTCCAGCATAAGATATTTGGATTTGGGCATCTATTTGTAGATGTATTCGACATATGGTAGGTGTCTGCCTTTTCATTACACTTGATGAGGATCTAATCAATATAATCCAAGGAGAAGAGAGCAAATAATTTCACCCAAAAATATACACTTACTGGCTTTTTTGCCTCATTTGACCTTGGCTAGCCTTGGTCCATCCTGGAGCTAGCTGACATTGGCTCTGTCAGGCAAGGATGAAGCTTCTGGCAGCTTCTCACAGAAGCCACCCCTGTAGCCCACTCCTCTGCCAAAATCTTGCCATACAAGTACAATTCAGTGTTCTAGAAAAGCCTTTATTCCACCTACCTAGAGTTTACTGAATATATTGATTAGGGCCCTTGGTGGTAACAGCTGCTCAGACACCTGCATCTCATGGATAGAGCAAGCAGGTAGGTAAATTCATGTATTGTAACCTGATATTTAGTATCTGCTTTTATTTCTCTTTTCCATCTCTTTTCATTGATGCAGAAAAGAACATAGAAAGAGTGCAAATCTTTGTAAGAACCGTATTAAAAAGAAGACATATTTTCTAGCAGGGAAGTATATGCTTTTTTATGATACATATCAACTTTTTTCAGTCTTTGTAAATAATCCTTATAATTCAAAAATAAAGATGCTTCTTATTCATAATTCAAATTTTTAATGGAAAGTATTAATTCAGCATAATGCTAAAACTGGAAGTGTCTAGGCAACCAATGAAAATTAGTCATAGAACTATGTAATCCTTAAGGGCATCTGTCACTTTAAGCATCTATATAAATCCATCTCTTTAGAGCAAAGCAATATGCACATGCTTAAGTCCAACTGACTCTATATTTGCTTTACTCCAGTGGGATCTGAGCACATGGTTCTGTGCTTAGTTAAATTAAGGTCTAGAGACTAATCCGAAGTCATTAAAGTAATACAAAGATTCCCCAATGAATACCATGGCCTAGAAGTCTTATTCTATTTCTATTACACACCTCTTTGCAAATGCAATTGCTTTGTTATTGTTTAATGCATATTCAGCCTTCTATATATTAATATTATTTTAATAATCCACTGAAAATTCAAATGCTTTTGTCCCACCTGAGCATTGCTGGGTTTTCCTTGATTACAGCAGCAAAATCCTGAATAGATGTAAAAATTTAAAGATGAGAGGAACATACTCAGTTTCGTAACTGCATCTTTTTTGTGGGGTTATAATGAAAATCCTGTAATGAAAAAAATTCAGCACTTCATGATGTTATTCCTCATTCTTATTATTCCTAATGACCGAAAGTCTTAAACAAAGACTTTGTTTAAGATGTTTTGACATAAAAATAATATATTCTTTTATTCTCAGACTTTTTTAAATTACATTTTCCTTTAATTTCTATTTTCATTTCCATTAGCTTTGAAACAAAACTAAAAAGTAGCGATGCAAGCTCATTAGTAGCCGCTAATTTGTGCACATTCTGTAACTTTTCATTAGCCAGCAGGAGTAGCAGAAGTTATTTATTTATTTCTATAGCACTGACTTTTTCAAATATATTTTATTTGAAAACATATTTTTTCTCCAGGATACTTACCAGATATATCCAAATACAGTTCACATTTACTAAAGCTACACAAAAAGACTACATTATTATGACATCACCAGGTGGGGGAAGGGGGTGCAGGGGCTGGGAGTACCTCCAAGTTCACCTCTGCTCTAAATTTCCTTCGTTACAAGGTGTGATCATTGCCTCCTGCTTTGTTGAGCCCCTCTCTGAAGAGTGACTGCCTTCCTTGCTGCCTCCCCCCATACGGCTGAGAACAGATTTCCCTCTTAGCCCTGCCTTCTCCAGGCTAGCTCATCTCCCTCAGCCTTGCTTTATACAGCTTAGACTCCTGACCATGTCCTGGCTTTTCAGTGGACTCTTTCCAGCTTGTCTCTCACAGTGGTTCAAAAACTAGACAAAATATTGGAGCTGCTAAGTCTCAATCTCAACAATACATATATAGTTATAGGTATAGTCATATAAATGTATGTATGTATGTATATGTATATGTGTAGTTATAGTTGTGTATATATATATATATATATGTATGTATGTATGTATACATATAAAGTTATTTGGCTATTTTTAAACTGAAATACTTTATTTTTGCCTTAGAAGTCCAAATTCTTTCCCATTACTTTGGAGATCTGGGTCTGCTTTATGAAGGATAAAAGAACTAATGTAAAGTTAAAAACATACAAAAACATTGGTGAAATTTGGGCCAAAGGCAACTACAGAAAAAACTTTGGAAATTTAATTTACACATGGGTGATGGTTACCATCTTTATTTCTGCTATATTTATTTGTAAAATTCAGGTTACCAAAAGCAGCAAAAATTCTGTCTCAAAAGAGGTAAATCAAATGTCTATGCCAGTAAGCATTAAACAGCAGTGATTATAAGCTTATAGCCTATAAACAAAATAAGTAAATAACTTATATTGCAGAACAAACTTCTCAAATGTGCTAACAATATTACACAGCAGATTAGAAAAATTTTGAAGGTATTATTAGCATTTTTAAGAAAATGCCTTGACCAACAATATTTTATTTAATCTAAAAATCTGAAAAAATTTATTAATATTTACAAATATGAAAAATCAGACTTCCAGCTACCAAAATATTCAGCACAAAGTATTAACCCACTGGGATACTACCATGGTTTAAGATTTCTTTAAAATAGTTATTTGTTTCCAAAAGTCAGTATTCCTGTATTTGAAAGTAAGAAATAATTAACCTGTCCCTGCAAAAAACGCAGTAAGATTTCAAACTATTCTGTTATGATTCCTGTAGAAAGTACTTAACATTCCCTAACAAAATTCTCTTGACAAATATTGATATTTCACGTATGTTCATTATGCATGTAACACAAACTTAACAGCGCTGTGGCAATGAATGTGCAGACCTGCAAATCTGAGACTGTCCTGCTGCATCAGTAATTCTCATATTTTGGTCTATAAGCTATCCTAGGATCCCTAATTGCATAGGAATTTTGTTTCTGTCTCTTAAAGAGAAAAGTCAGTAGTTTTTTCACTTAAACATGCAATAGCAATGGCAAGTAATTTTGACAGTTGATATTGGACCATTCGTCAATGATCCACTTTCCTCGGGTGTGGAATTTTTAGCCTTTCAAAGCCTTGACATTCTGTTTCCAATGTTTGGCATTAATAAAATAGACACAAGATAATAACTGAGTTTCTCTGAATATAGTCAATTCTCTGGTCAGATAATTTATGAAGTCTGGAAGGTAATAGGTAAGTATTGCTTATTGCAGCTGGATAAAATAGATACTCTGTCTCATGAAAAATAAAAGTGTTTCCCGAAGAAAAGCCTTAGCAGAAATGATGTCATGAGTGAAAATTTCACCCTAAGACAATATATACATTTTGGTAAAGGCATGCTCAGGAAAAAAGAAAGGCTGGATCTCACTGCAATTTACTGTGGCTGGAAACTGTTAGTTGAAAGGAATCCAGAAACCAAAACATGAAGACAAGCTTGCTTTGTACTTCACTGTTTCATTTCTCTCCACATTTCCAAGTATTCAAATGAACTGAGTGCTTCATTTTAGCATAAGAAATACTATTTGCATTATTTAAAAGTGCAAAACAGCAATAATATAAAAAACCTGGTTCAATCTTACACTATTGTGCACTCCAGTACAAGGGCCATGAAAACTCCAAAGCAGCTGCTGAGGACTGCTCCTCCAAACACCAAATGCTGGTTAAAGAGCTGAGATGTTGTTTAACCTTTAACTGTATGACATTATCTACAGGGCAAAGTACTTTGGGGTCCCAACCTGGTTATCCCTTGCTGTGTGTAATAGAGCTGTTAAAGAAAATACCTTATGGAAGTACAACACAAGACTTCCTTACCAAGGTTTCACAAACACAGACAACTAAACTGCTGCTTAAAGAATTCCTTTGAAGGCTTTTACAGCTTCCACATCCAAATTATATACTTTAGAAATATTATTTTCATTTCTGTTTTTTTAGCAATGTTTTTATTCTGGTTTTGGTTATTTATTGCTAGTTGTGTAAGGTTTGGGTAAGGTAGTGGCAGGTTTGTAGCACTAGAAAGGAAATTTAAAAGTGTTGAAAAAATAAACATATCTAGAAAAACCATAGTGCTATTGTATAAAATTGCAGCATAAAATAATAGTAATTATAAACAGGAAATACACAGCTTTTTAACTTGCTTGCTATGCTTCTGCAGAAAATGAAAATACATTTTTCAGCTTTGCCAGCAGCAAAACTTGAAACAAAAAAACTTTCTATCCTCTCTGTTTATCTATCTCCCACTCCATTTAGAAGTGTTTTATCCTGGCAATGGTTTCCAGAGAAACATTATTGTGCTTGGAGACCACTAGCATAAATGAACACGATTTATTATGAGCATCTTGGATCACGCTGTCATACAAAGGTAAAAAGTAGAAGTATTCCATTTCTTATCAGCTCTCCTAGTACGTCCCCGTTGAAGAAATCAGATACTCTAAAAAATACTGTTAGATAGAAGTAAAACTGGGCATTAGACTCCTTCCAAGCCATCCATAGCTGACCTTAACTTGTCTAATTTTCTTTGTACTGCTCCATGGTTGCAGTAGTGAAAAGCTGAGGGGTGCACTTCCTTCTCTGTTAGCTCTGCCAGCCTCCTCAGTCCTTTTTTTAAATTTTCACTACAAACTGTTGCACTTTGAAGAACAGGCTGCATTGAATCAACTAGTTCTTATTTTATATTCGCTTCTTGTAAGTCCATGATCTCAGTTTCATTTCAGTAATTCAGTATCCTTCACCCCAGAAGTAGTTCCAGCAGGAGGGAAAGTTTCACCAAGGCAACAGTTCCATATTCTGCTGATCCACATGCAAGCAGAAGTTTATTTTGGAATTCCATCCCCTCCCTTCTGCAAACTTTTCAAAAACTAACAAACAAGGCGTGATGGGGCTCTGATAATGTTTGATTACTGAAAACACCTTGGTACTGAGTTTATGGTGAATAGAAAGCCTTCCTAGAGACACAGACATACTGAAAAATATATTAAAATATATTAGAATATAAGGGTTCTCAGACATGTTATCAATATCAAACTGCAACCTGCCAGCAAACATTCAAAAATCTATTGTTAGTTTTCTTGCTAATGACAATATTTTAAATTCTCATCCATTTATCAAAAACCATTACAGAAGCTGCAAGTAAGCAGAACTTTTTGGTTCATAATTCACAAACATTAAGCACTTACTCAGCCTGTTTATTTCCCCCAAATGTTTTAACTTAGGTTTACCAGGACAATGCTAAACCTAAGACAGGATAGTATTTCAGAGTGGACAATTACCAATTTGGCTAAAGAATGATAAACCCTAGACAGATGAATGTATCAAAGATAAATCCCAGTGTTAGTAGGAAGAGGCTATGAGAATAGAAACAGAAGCAGCACCACCCAGAGGTGGAAAAAAAGCCCTTGAATTTACAAGGATATTTCCAAAAGGGTTATCTGGAAAAAAAATCCAGCATGAGAAACTTCAGATATATTGAATATCAATATCTGCTTTGAGATGTCAAAGTGAAAGAAACTAAAGTCTTTAATGGAAACAACCTTTGACACAAAAAATTTTGACTAACACTTCTAATGCAGGAAGAGATACCAGAAAGAATAGAGAGAAAATATTTTACACACATATATATATTTAGACAACTATGTACCTGATATTGGTGATATTTTATACAAAAGGATCCCACTAGGAAAAAGAAAAGGAAAATTAAATAGAAAATAGAGCAGGGCCATCAAGGAATGGCTGCAAAATAGTACAAAGATGAAATCCCCTGTGCTTAGCAAAGCTTATATGAAAGCTTTAGACAGCAAGGAACATACAGTACTCCTGTCTAAAACATGAAAACACTCTTAGCCACAACTCACCATAGCAGTATACTCACCATTTAAGTATCTGATTTTCACAGGAACAAATCTGCTAAAGGTGCCTAAAAGCAGAAAAGATGAGAAGCTGAATGGAACACTGGCCTGAAGAACCAGGCCTGAGCATCACAGTAAGTACAATACATACACATGTTATTGTACACAAAAACAGGCAAAATTGGGGGATTTTTTTACAGGTCACGCTTAAGTATTTAAGAAGTATCAAAAAACTAGCAAGAGTATTACTTTCCCTCTCATCTTTCAGAGGGAAAAGTTTGACCATTTAAAAAGGCCATACATGATTAAAAAACACCTTTTAAGAATCTTTTGGGGCTTGACTTAATTTGTTAACCACAGCTTCTAATTTTCTAGGGTTTCTTCTTTTCTTTGATTTCTTTGTTTTCTTTCTTCTTTAGAAAACAGTCTATTTAATCCCAGCCTTTTGAGGTCATTTCACAAGAACAGTGTCATTCTCACCATCCTCTTGTCCAGTCAGCAGGTGTTTTTAATACTGGTACATCTGCCCATGTTGTCTGAGGATGACCACAGGAGATGCTTGATTCAGTGGGTGCTTGGCAGGGGAGCTTTTCCTTATCCCTGTCTCAAACTCTGGCTCAGCTATCCATTTCTTCATAACCTTCAATTCTTTCATGCTGGTTTTGAAATTAGCTGACATATTTAACGTAGTTTCATCTTTGAAAGTATTCATCTCCAGAGCTGAGACTGATCTTTTAATCAAACTCCTCTGTTAAAAAAAGGAAACTTAATTTATTTAGATGTTCATTTGAAATAAGATTTATATATTACACTCCCTTAGTTTTAATGGACTGGATTTTATTTTATATAAAGTTGTAAAGGGAAAAAAAAATAGAATGACATGGGGACTACGCTGTTGAAAAAATTTTATTATATAATGGGAAAGAAGATCTGCATATCTCAGGATATGTGTCAAAACAAAGGGATCTGAAGAATTAATTCAAAGCTATTTGAAGCTCATAAAGGGCTAAAATCAATCTTCCCTAAAAATTGTCCCAAGAAATTTGAATTAAATAACTCCAGTCATTGTAGGAAAATTACATTTTTAAATAAAAAATATATGCCACTGCTGGAGAGATTTACAAAAAAAATAATTGAGGCATATTCAGAAACCAGAAGAAAAGAAAGGACTCTATACAATGTTTAGAAGTACACATGTATTATATAGAAAAATATGCAACATCTGAATGGAATTATGCACCCTTCTACTTTGTGCCCCCATCCCTGAATTGTCTGATGAAATCAAAAACGAAAGAATAACTGTTATCCTCTGGGATTTAATTGTTATTAATTATTAAGCAAGTATTACTTGCGATAACAAATGTATTGCTTCTCAGTCTTTTTGTGATTTCCAGTTCACTAACTTGCACTTTAATACTAGGCATAAAACATCTTCATTAAAGAAATACAAATGCAACTTCGTGTCCACTACCTGAAATTTACAGGGACACGTTGTTACTAATCATTAAAAGACATTTAAAAAGAAATGAAGCATTGAATAATTTTGAAAAATTTTTTATTAGACTCTGACAGAGCCTGGAAAGGTCCTTGATTTAGAGTAAGCACTACTTAGTAGTATCAATCAGTGATTTATCAGAACAAGAAATAACAGTCAGTTTCATATATTCGGCTATCTGTACATGTATGCAAATTAAAATGCATGTTAAATGGAACGCTTGACTTTTCTCAACACACTGGAATGTGCCAACACTGACATCTACTGGTGTTAGTCAGGTTTGGGGTAGTTTTTCTGCAAACACTAAATTAGTAATGAAGTTTTTTGTACATTCATGGGACTATGGAGTCATACTTCTGTTATTTGCAATTTCACTGTCAGAGGTATATTTTAGAGAACTTATATATTCTCATTCATGCTAGTTGCAATGTATTTCCATTTAAAGATCTATTTAAATTATCAGAATATTAAGTGGCAGAGAGGAGAGGGTGTCTCCACATAACTGAGAACTAACCTTTTGATTTAACAAAAAAATGTCTTCTGAAGCGCATTTGGATAGTAAAAAGGAATTTTTAAAATGTAGTACTAACCCATAAGTTGTAGTTCTTAAACAGAAAAAAAATGTAGGTCTAGGTTGTTAACTCTTTTTGGAAGGTTCCTTTCTTCAAATGGACATTTTTACCTATTTTTTTAAGGAGAACAGAAACAAGAACTGAAATCCTAACTTCTGGCTAGCATTTGGCCTTCATAGTTTTTCTTTATATCTAAAAATCTGGAGTTTTATTTGGTTTCAGTGGCAAGGTTTTGGTAGCAGAGCAGCTACACTGTGACTTCTGTGAGAAGCTGGCAGAAGCTTTCTCTGCATCTGACAAAGCCAATGCCAGCCTGCTCCAAGATGGACCCACCACCAGCCAAGGCTGACCCCATCAGCAACTGTGGGATAACTTCTGGGATAACGTATTTAAGAAAGAAATAGAGCAGAAACAACTGAAGGCAGAGAAGAGAGGAGTGAGAATATGTGACAAAAAGAGCTGCAGAAACTGCACACACCAAGGTCGGTGAAGAAGGAGTGGGAGGTGCTCCGGGTGGTGGAGCTGAGATTTCCTGCAGCCTGTGGTGCACATCATGGTGAGGCAAGATGTGTCCCTGCAGCCCATGGAGGGTCATGGATTAGCAGTGAGCTGCCTGGAGTGGGAGCCCACACACTGGTGGGGAGGCCCAAAGGAGGCTGTGATCCTGTGGAAAGCCCACACTGTACCAGGCTCTGGCAGGAACCGTGGTGCTGTGGAGAGGAGCCCATGCTGGAGCAGGCTTGCTGGGAGGGCTTGTGACCCAGCAGGGAAGCCATGCTGGAACAGTACACCAAGTAGCCTGTGAATGGGCTCCCTCTGGAGAAGTTCATGGAGGACTGTCTCCCATGGGAAGGACCTCATGCTTGAGCAGGGGAAGAGTGTGAGGAGCCTTCTCCTGAGGAGGGAGCAGCAGAGACAACACGTAATGAACTGACCTCAATCTGTGCTACACGTCCCTCTGTGTCACAGGGGTGGAAGAAACACACAATTCCAGAGTAAAATGAAACCCAAAGTGAGGGATGGGGGGGGGGACAGGGTGTTTTTAAGATTTGGGTTTATTTCTTATTTTCCTATTCTGATTTGATTGGTAATAAGTTAAACTTTTGTATCCCCAACTCAGTTCTGGTTTGCCCATGATGGTAAATGGAGTGATCTCTTCCTATCTTTATCTCAGCCTATGAGCCTTTCATTGTGTTTTCTCTCCCCTGCCCAGCTGAGAAGGAAAGGAATCAAGCAGCTTTTGTGGACCCCTGGAATCCAGCCAGGGTCAGTCTACCACAGGTCATTCTGACTCTTCAAGGTGTGTGTCTGCACAAAAGGAATGTCAAGTAAAGCTATATGAGATACAAAAAGGTATAAAAACAATCAAAGTATTCCTTATAATTTGGTGATTAAAAGTGATTCTTGAGGCAACAATCCAAAAGGATTGTTTCAGGGCGCTTCTTTTAGGGCACTTTTGTCACAAATAGTTTTCAATTTGGAGATTTTCCTAAATAATCAAATAGGAGTTAATGTAGAACAACAATCAGACTTTTCATTTCTGGAAGAGGCAAACAACGTGGAAGAAAAATTCCAGGTAATAATAATACTGATCAAATATTGTTTCCATCTGCTAGTAAAAAAGTGCCAGATCAGAAATCTCAGGGAGATGCATACATTTCTTTATGAATGAAACTTAACAAACAGCATGAAGCTACAAATCCTGATAAAATTTTTGTAGCGTATCTGTGAGAAACAAATTTGACAATCCATATATAGGATTATTAATTTTTTTTTCTTAATACTGATTTTCATGCCTAAAAAATAGCTTTTTAAGTCTCATAACTGATGCCTGCAGAACATGCAGGCATGCCAAGATTAAACAGGAGTGCGAAAACAAAGCACCTTTGCTATCTGATGAATTAATACAGTTAGCATTAAGTTTGTACACAAGAGAGAATTGTAGCTGACCTTGAGAAGTTTAAGTCTTGATAAATTGATACATCCTGCTCTCCAAGCCGTTCTTTTGCAGGTATGAATGAAAAGTTATATGTATTTTTAAGCCTGTGGATATTTTTCATTGGGAAGACAAGAGTTTACAGAAAGAAAATTATTGCTTTCTTGATCTGACTTACCATAAAATCCTACAACTGTAGGTGTCTTCGGACTTTGTTACAGTCAAACAAGTTTCTTTTACAGAAGAGCTCAGAATTGGGAGAAAAGAATAGATCTGTTGCTGTTTGAGCAATTAATGACTCATTTGAATTTTACTATCTACTACACAGAAACCATGCATCCCCCACATAGATCATTTGCATTTGTGAAATTATCTGACTTCAGAGAATTGATCAGTTGTGAAACGTGAACAGCTTTAACAGAATTAAATTAGTGTCTGGCAAATGCCCCCTTTGACCTTCAAGGCTCACACAAGACAAGCAGTATTTAAAAAGAGGGCAGGTGATTGTAGCAGGTGCCACTAGATGGCAGTGCTCCAAAGAATTTGGTTCTCTAGATTTCAAGGACCAAACGAATTCCGCAAAGAATTTTAGTATAGGCTTCTCTTTAAACTTTAGCTCTCTTCCTTTCTGGGGAATGTAGCTTTCCAAGTAAAACTTCCCTCCCCAGAATTTCTGCTAATTTGTAAATTTTAAACTCACCTCCATTTCCTCAACCTGTTGACTACTTGAAAAATCAAACCACTCTCATCTTCAAGTCCCATCCTCCCATAGATTCTACAGTTCATCTCTTCCAGTCCTACTCCCAGCTAACTCCTTCAGCTTCCTGATTATTTAAGGGGTTCTTCCCTTTGCTCCTCTCTTCTTCTCTTCAATGTCTAGGAATGTCTAGTCAAAGACCATGTACAGTTTCCCTCACCAATGGTAATCAATCATGGTATGATTAATCACTGCTCTGTACCAACAAAAATGTCAGAAAATCTTTCTCTTAGGGGTATGAAGCTGCCACTTTTAGCTCAGCAAGGCTGACAGACAAGAATCTAATGAGCCTTTGCCTTTTCAACCTTCATGACCTCCCCACTACTTTCTTTCTTCATTCACAATGGCTAGCACAGACTCAGAACACAGGTATCATTCACAACATTCTAAAATTAAACTCTTTTTATAATTTCTCCACAAAGCTAATATTCTGGTATCTAATTTCATATCCTTCTTGCTGCAGCATCAGTTTCTTTAACCTTGACAAACATCACCTTACTGTGTTCACAGTCATTCAAAGTGCTATCACAAAGGTCATAGTGCTTCCTTGGACAGTTATCACATTCTTTGAAGCAACAGAAAGAAAAAAAAATTCAAATAAAAGATGTTCCTCTGCCTTCAAAACTCTCACAGCCTTTTTTGGTTGTTTTCATCTCTAAAACTGTAAAATTATAACTACTGTGTCTGTGACTTCCAACTCCAGCAGTGAATTCCTAAACTTGGGGGATTCCTTTCTGAACACCTTTTTGCCCACCCTTATACAGCCTCTCATACCTGAGAAATGTTCACAAGAGCCATTGACTTATTCCTGCAAGTATTTCCTTAATTCCTATCCCACCATGTCCTAAAAAATAATTAGTGACTGGCTTACTGGTATGCTGAGACCCCTGTTTACAATGCTGAATGAGTCCTTATTTTCCTTGAGTCCTTATATTCTCTGTATATATCTGTTCAACAGACAGAAAATGCTGCTGAATCAAAAGCAAACACTCTAACAAAGGCCATGAATTATACGTATATGCTACCCAAATTGCTGATAAAAGCAGGAGCTCACAAAAACCAAAGGGAAACAACAAGGTCTAATCCTGTACCCTGAAATAATGCCATCCTTGATGCTTAGGATAATCTTGACTACATCAGAAGAATTCAATTACTAAAAACTTTCATAAAACAAATCATGGATTCATATTTTAAAAGCAGAGAGAAGTATCATTATTACCAAACATGACCTTCTAAATAATACAGATAACAAAATTTCATCAGTATTCATGCACCAAGCTCAAAATTGGCTGGGTGAAGCTCAGGTTATACCTGAGAAATCTAGTCTTGATATGAGGGCTGTAAATAATGGATCACTGCAGAATCTGTTACTTTCATTGCTGTACATTGAAATATTATAGCTACTCTCAGTTTGTCTAGACTGAAGCATCAACTACTGGATCTTTTATGTTTTTGTTTAGCAAATCCCATTGCATCAGGAAGTATACTTTACAGATAACATATCTACCTTAACTCTGTCTCTCTTTCTCATGTGTAGAACCTACATAATGCTCTTTTAAGTCTTAATGCAGAACTGATAGTCAAGAAATAGAGAGAACACACACAGGAATTGACACTTCTGCTTGCTCCCCTGGAACATTGTTTGAAGACTCTGTTAAGTGCACTAAGTGCACAACACACCTGAAAACATTCCTACAGAAAAAGAAACAGATTTAGACAACAGGAAATCAGATGACCCCCTCTAGAACTTAGAATCTCCAGGGGCTGCAGGCAAATATTTCCCTCCATTTCAAATCCAGAACATGGAGTCCTCTTCCAAGGGTGAATGTATCCATTCTTTCAAGAAAGGGCATGGTGATTTTCCTTTCTTTCATAAGAGGAAAAAGGGCAGATATGTGATTTACACCTCTTTATGATATTATTGAAACATAGAGTCAGGATAAGAGAATTCATTGCTTATCTGAGGATTCAAAACTCACCACAAGATTATTTGACCATTCTGGGTACAGGAAGTTGTGTTGTTGAGCAGAAAAGAATGCAAAAGTCATGCAGCCAAGAGAGTGAACAAGTGCAGGCATGACTATCTCACTTATTAGTGCACTTACTTGGAGCAGAAAAACTCTGTATAATATTTCTAATCCCAAAACTGCTTTTCTATATTATTGGTAATGTCTCACCTCCTTTATTTTAAAGTAAACGTGTTTAATTTAAAGTTCAGAGAGTATTACAGAGACATCTTCTGTTGCTTATCTTTCAAGACTGTAAAGCTCTTTTCAGAATTACTCTTTTTCAGGATGCAATCTCCCCTCCTACAAAGTATGACCCTAATTCCCTATTCTTGTCCTTATGACCTTGCATTTGGCTGCACTAAAATGTGTGTTTTTCAAGAGAACCCAAGTTAACAAGCTACACAAATTGCCCTGTAAAACTGACCAAGCCTTATCCTTATTTACCACTCTACCATTCTTTAGTCACTACAGACTTTATAAGCAATAATTTGGTATTTCTGGAGCTGGTCATGCACAGAAACTAGAAATAGCAAACTGCCAGTCTCAAAAATCATCAGGAAAAACTTGAGAGTAATAAGGCTCCACTTCTGAATTTTTTTAATATATTACTATATGAACAAAAAAGACACAAAAAAAGTAATAAACAATGAAAAAAGAATATGCTTCATATTCATTCATATGCACATTATTGAATGCAAAACACATAAAAAAAATGGAAAACAAACATTTAAGAATGCACAACCATCAAATATGAAAATTGGTATATAATAACATGATAAAACAGGCTAGGGTTATTCCAAAATTCATTTATGTTTCATCACTTTTTGTAGAACAAATTTTTTGACAGAACCCTTCTTACATGCTACCTCAGCCATAGAAAAGTTAACTATGATGCATTTTGTTCTACTTCAGCTTCTCATTCATTAAACATTCTGCAGTGATCACATGACTACCTATTACATATGCAATTAATACTTTTGACTACAAGTCTATCTAGGTCTCAGTTCTCTATGTGCTTCATTTTGTGCATGTAGGAGCTCAACAGAGCTACACTCTGTTTGTTAAAGTTATGCTTGTTCCTAAGTGTTTGTAGAGTCAGGACTGAGGTAAGACTCTGTCTGTGATAAAGGGCTGGTGCATGTGTACTTTAAACCTTTTACTACTGCAGAATTTTACATTCACAGAGAGCCTACTGTATTTGTTCAGTATTTCTTATCATTTCAATGGGACCTCTCATGTGAGTAGAATATATTAATAACCTAAATTGTGGCATATAACTTATATGTCGACAAAGTGCGATTTATTTTTAAAAACAAACAGTACATTTTACATTCTAAGCAAGATACAACCTCCTTCTACTTATTTTAAAACATATCTACCAAATAAGGGAAATCTTTCAAATCTTTTTCTTTGCCACTTTAAAATTACAAAATCCTGAAACACCATGAAAGTTATTTTTCAACATGCAATCCCGTACATTAAGAAAGGAATCAAATCACAGAAATTCTGAAAATAAGTTTAAATCTTTTTCTTTCAACTTGCTCCATCAATTAAGGTTCCTTCTCCTTATTGTCCATGTCCTCAGCTGTAAATAACATATGACCTCTTCTGTCTAAAACATGATAAAACTGTTGCAAATATGGACATGAAGGTAAGAAAAGCAGTACATAGATGATGAATGCCTGGATAATGTTGACCTCTAAAAAGGAAAATAAATAAATCAAGAATCTTAATATCTGTTCTCTAGATTCACATGTATGTTAGTTGATCAAATATTGCATCATGACATCCATCAGACCATAGTATATAAACTGCAAACATAAAAAGTTGGCATAAAGTGACCGGTAATTTCTATTCGAAGTAGAGACCATATTATTTAAAAAAGAAAAACAGGTAAAAGCTAAATTATTGGTAATCAATCTAAAGTAAAAAAATAAGTGCCGTAGTCAAAATATTCCTGTCTCATCTTAAGAAGGTCCTTCCTTTGTTGCACTAAAAATTTAAACCGCATAACACAGATTTACAGCTTAAATTTGGTATGTGAATTAATGTTCTGTCAAAACATTAAATATACATTGATCTTTAAATTCTCTCTCAGGACTGAGTACCTCATAAGTACCCTTTTGAATTATTTTTATGATATGCTATCACTTAGACTTCTTCAATTCAATTTTCAATTCAGCTGTTGATTTTAGAGGAAATACAGTGTCTTTGACTATCTTCGAAAAGTTAATAACTGAAAAATTCTACCATTTAATTCTTCAATCTAAGGTGTACTAAAGGTGATGAAAGTTTATTGACTTCCACAGGCCATGGATCAAATTCTAAAAACAGTCTCTGGCTACTGTATGGACTCTACAAAGTTAATAAATGTCTAATGTGCAGACAGTTACAATGTGAAGAGCAGTATATGAAAATTGCTGGAGATGTAAAAAAAAAGAAATCCAAAATGGCTCCAGAAATATATGATACTTTAATTCAAGTTAATAAGTGCCTTCATATTTTAGGAGCAGATCCCAGATTAAAAAGGTTGGAATTCCATTTTGAAACTAAACTGAATGTTTTAATATTTGCTATATAGTGTGTGTATATATACGTGTACATATATATATATATAGCCTATTTACAGGTTTTACAATTTTTCTGTGGCTCTCCTGAGGCAATGACACTTGGTTCTTTGTTATAAAGACCTATGCCCTATGCTATAAACAGATAAGAAGTAAATCAGCAGCAATTACTAAATGAAGAAAAACACAAGATTAATTTATCATGCAACACGTATTCATGTTATAAAAATATTTTATATTTCCCTACATTAAAAAAAATACAGCAAGAAAAGAAGTCACACATGTAAAGAAAAAACACTACATGAAAGTAGTGTAATGTAGAACTTTGACTTACCATCAAAAATTATATATATAGTATAAGTATATATAGGCACATGACGACACCACAGAAAAGACTGTCACTAAACCTCTTCATTATAATTAAAATCACTCAAAATATTTTCTTCAATTAATTCAACTTTAATATACAGAAAAGCAGCTAGCTACCTTAGGCTTCAAAATGACAGTTTCACAGATTTTACAATCCAAAGCCTCCACTGAAATCAATAGGTTTTTTGCCTGAATTAAAATAGCATCAAGGTGGTGAAATAAAATGTGAAAATTAAACATAAAATTGAAATATCCAGTTTGAAAAGCAAGTCAATCATATAATAGATAAGATTGATTACGATTTAAGGCATTCTTACAGCAACTTCATAGGATGCGAAGGAATTTATTTATTTTTTTTAATAATTGAACAGTTTAGCAGCATGAATAGAAATAAGTTACTGTTCTGGTGTGTGAGACCAGAGATCAATACTTTAATAAGTAGATCATACTAATTTAAAATTAGAAAGAAATATTTCCCACTGCTTTTTTTCACTCAATAGCAAGTATATAATCTTCATAAATGTTTGTAGTAGTTTCCCTACAACATAATTACCACACAGTTGAAATTTTTTAAAAAGATGTCAAACAATTTAACTTCGAACTTACAACATTTAGAATGATTTCTGTAAACAATGGCTGGCAAAATAATTTTAAAATTTCTAGGGACATTTTGTCTAAGTTCTATCATTTACTTTAAATAAATACAACCAAAACCAATTTGAATGCTATTTTAATTGCATTACCATTGCTGCTCTTGTGTAGAAGTTATCGTTTCATTGAATGAACTAAACGAATGCTTTATCAATGCAAACTGAAATATTTGGGGCATGCTGCAGGTAAAGGTGAATGTTTTTACAACACACACTCTCCTAAAACAGACTATTTATCATTCTTTAGAAAAAGGGACATGAAAAAACAATACTATGTGTGTGGCCTACATTACCTTCACTTAGTGCACTAAATACAGGTTTTTTAGAAAATTGTGCAGTTTCTGCACCATTGATAATCTGACAGTAAGTATTTATTGAAGGTAAAACACTCATTGTCTGTTGACACTATTTGCTTTAATATATAATCTTGCTAACCAAATGATCTTTAAGCAATGCAGATAAGCAATGGCATGCAAAGGGTCACTTAAATGCCAATTTGACTGTTTCATAAACGTAAGCATTCTTTTCCCATGACTATTCTCAGCTACTTAATTGAAAGTATTATCCATTTACAAACTTAAGGCCTGCCATAAAAAGGCTCTCTTCTGTATCCAATAGACCTTTCGGGACCCTAAGAACAACAACATCTAATAAATAAAGGTTCTTTTTCTTTTCCTCTTTTCTTATAGAGAAGCAAAGAAGTAACCTATGGCGCATCTAAACAAAGCTATCTGTAAAGATCTTATTAGCAGTGGGGACCATAAAACTGAAGATTCTGGCATGGCATGGGATGGACAGGATCAGTTTAAATTAGGACACAGTCTGTACTGCTTTTGTAATCCTCAGTCCTGCTAGAGAATGACAGATACACCCTATGACAAGAGCAAGGCAATAAGCAGTTGTCCTTAAATTACAGCTCTCCATGTAGAATCTCCTGAATTTCAGACAAGCACTGACTGTAATACAAATTCAAGTTAATGAATTTTTAATACATCTTCTCTATTTAAAGATGATGACTTACAGCTGGCATTGCTTATATTAAATTTGTGGTATTTTCCATTGTTTGTTTTTAATTATTTTGATTAGATTATTCTTGGAATTGTATGGACAAATGCAACCCCCACATAAGCAACTTCAGTTTCTGCTGCAATCAAGAGAAGTTTCGTCTGCATATAACAGGACTGGATGGCTCCTATGCGTTTTAAAAACCATATCACAACTATTTCAAGGAGATAAATGGAAAATTAAACTAGAGATACCAAACTAAATCTGATCATTTAGATCAGGAATTTTAAGTGTTCAGATCCAAATTAGAAGGATAGCATTGTTTCTTCAAACTTTGCAATATTGCTGCACACCAATAAGTTCATATATTTTCAGTAATTTTTTTTATAATTATGAGTTAATTTTTAAAAATTACATTGACATTTGAAGCCTGAGGAGCCAAAGATTGTTGCAGATGGTGTTCTTCTTGTAGCTCTTTCTGAACTTCATCTGGTTTAGTTTTTTATATTGGTTTTCTTTCTATATGTAGAAATAATATGCAGAATTAATAAACTTAGAAGAGTATGAACACATCTGCAATTTTTGTTTTGTTTTTAAGCAAATTCAAACATGCATAGTTTTTAAAGGATGATATATTTTGGAAAGTTTCTTCAATGTTGCATTTACTAAATAAAGGAACTTCAGTAGGAGTACATAACGAATTCCTACTATTTTCATTCACAGCTGCTCATTCTTATTTATTAGTTGTTCTTAGTTTCACCAAAAACTGTTTTTTCCACACTGCAAAATAAATCAAATAACTGGTACATGTTGAAAAAATAATAATAAAAAAGAGTTGTAAAGACATAAATTAATCTACATCTCTGATTATCTTTGTAGAGTATCTCCACATAGAAATTTTGTCCAGGACAGCTCATCGTAATCCAGGGGCCAAAGCAAAGATCAAGGAAAAGGAACTATGGAAGTCATCACTGCTGCCAAAGTGCCTGCATCTGTTTCACAAAACTGAGCCTCAGAATCTATACCCTTGTGCTGCTTTCACCATGTTGTGATGACCTCCAGAGGTCTAGTCCAGGCTCAATGATTTCAGAGCTCTCTTTCCTGCAACCTTTTAAATATCTTTAAAACAGACTGGCAGTGCCATCAATAGAAGGGATTCTTCTGAATCTCACCTAAAAGCTTGTATATGTAACAAAACGAAACAGGTTCAAGGAAATAAAAAAGTATAATCACAGCATCAAAAAGATAGGACAACACAGTGGGGAAAATATAATTTGAAGTGCTTTATTTTGAAAAAAAGTCTATCTCAACATAAAAAGCAGGTCCGCTTTTGGGCCCATCTCCTCCTGCTACACCATGGCAAATTACTTCTGTAAGTCTGGGAAGGCTGTCTATCTCAATCTATAGAAACCCAAAGAACACAATTATTTCAAGAAAATTGCCTTTCTAATTTAGATTTCAGTCACTTATCTGGTTGAATTAATGATAAAACCATAGAATTTTACTCTTCTTTTTCCATTCACAAGCTTTATTTATCCCAGAACACAACTGTGAACAGTATCTATATTTATTGACAACTTCAACAGTATTTAAGTTTCTAGAAGGAGTTACTTCAGGAAAAAATTGTGGAAACTTATATTTAATAAGCAAGAACATAAATAAAATAGTAAAAAATACTGAGAACTGTAGAAGATACCTAAATGAGTCACTACATTGTGAAAAGTGTTATTCAAAATTAAAATTGCTTCATATGTTGTCAGTTTATTTTTGAAACAAACACCACAGTCTATGTCAGCATATACATGAAAAAAAATACAAAGGAACAAAGTCAGACATTTAATGTGTAGCAGAGAAACTGAAAGCTGATGAAAATTTCACACAGAGACAATAAGCTAGCAAAATTCCAGAATACAGAAAAGCTTTAAAGTAATATGTCTAGCTGAAAATGTATCAATAATATGAACCAAATATGAGACTATGATTTTGAATGTCACATAAGTTTCCATCACAATCTCTTGTCAAATTTAAAGGACGAAAAGTGACTTGATTCATTGCCATTTCCAGCTTTTGAATTGTCTCAATACTAAATCATTTTTTTAAAAGCCATTGCAAGTGATATCCAAAGAAACAGAAGATACTCAAAAACATGTGATGTCTTAGACACCAATATAGCTTATTGAAACAGTCAAAACTAAAATTACAGCAGCTGTTACTTTAAAATTGTGATTCAAAGCTCTGTGATCTCACCTGTTTTGTGAAACACACCATGGAGGGGGACTTCAACACTCTCTTGTTAATGAATAATGGAGGCTATACTAAGCAGAGAGGAATTCCCTTAAAACTAAAATCAGAGAACATTACCCAGCACACTTACTATTACATGGGCACTTTGAATTTATAAAACCTCATTTTCAATTTTCTTTGTAGAAAACCAGAAAACTAGCACACAACTTTTAAAATAAAAATATTTATGTAATTCAGTTACAAATGTAACAAAAGATTTCAGTGACTAAAGCAAATATCTGCATTTCTTCCTCTGACTTCTTTGTGTATAATCAAATTTGCAAGTTCATCTGCACAATCAATCCATTTTTCTTGAAAATGCATAGGCTTTTCAGCCCACCAAGCAAAGAAAAATAATTTTGAAATCATACATCACAACAACATGACAATGAATAGTCTTCACAGAAATATGAATATATAGTACATTGTAATTAATTTCTTTAAAAATAGTTCTGCCACATTAGAGCATTAGAGCATTTAGCTAGTTCATATGAGTTTTTAAAACTATTTCTCTTTTTCTAAAAATTTATCTCCATTCATCTTTCTGTGTGTAAAAGCATGCACTTTCAACTTGAATAATAGACTTGAATTATGTAGTATTTGTGTTAAATACAACCAAATGTATGTTATCTTTTCAGGTGCAAATCTTGCAAATAACTTTCTCTTGTAAGATCATTGAACACACATTGATGAGCATTGTTGCAACAATAGCACCCATATATTACCAAAATACTGAGCTGCTCAAAATATTTAATACTGTCTAAAAAATATCATCACAGCATCCCAGTATTGTTAAATGAAACAGTTTTGTTGTTGAATAGTACTCTATAATTTAGAAGTAATAATTAATCTTGCTATATTCTTTAATATTATAAAAATAACCATCAATGACACTGCACTGTGTATTGTTTATACATATTTAGATTAGCAACCAACAGATTAATTGATGTTGCAGAGTATACTCTTCAAACTACCTACAGACATTGTCATTAATGCCTTATTTGCCTCACTCTCTGGCAGTAAGACCGGCTCCTCTCCATGTACCAAGCCTCGCAACCTGAAAGACAAAATGAAGCCTCCATAATCCAAGGGGAGAACATCAGTGACCTGATACATCACTTAGACAGAAAAAAGTTTGTGGGGACAGATGGGATCCACCCAAAAGTACTGAGGGAACTGTTGGAAGTGCTCACCAGACAGCTTGTAACTATTTACCAGCACTCCTGGCTAACCAGGGAGATCCCAGCTGACTGAGAGGCAGTAAATGTTACGCTCATGTACAGGAGGGGACTGAAGGAGGATCCAGGGAACTACAGGCCTGTTAGCCTTGGTGCCCAGAAAGGTCATGGAGAAAATCATCTTAAATGCCATCACGTGGCACATACAACCAGGGGATCAAGCTTAACCAGCATGGGTTTGTGAAAGGCAGGTCCTGTTTGACTCACCTAATCTCCTGTGACAATATGTCCTGTTTGGTGTGAGGTAAAGGCAGTCGATGTTGTGTTCCTGGACTTTAGTCAAGATTTTTACACCATTTCCCACAGCATTCTCATGGAGAAACTGGCTGCTCATGGTTTGGACAGATGCATTTTTCACTGGATAAAAACTGGCTTGATGGCCAAGCCCAGAGAGTGGTGGTGTTACACCCACCTGGTGGCCTGTCACTGGTGCTGTTTGCCTGGCCTCACTATTGGTGTCAGGCCTGTTAAATATCTTTATTGATGATCTTGATGAGGGGATGGGGTGCATTGCCTGAGGGTAGGAAGGTTCTAGAGAGAGATCTGGACAGGCTGGATCAATGGGCCAAGATCAGTTGTATGAGTTTCCATAAGGTAAATCATCTCAGATTTCAGTCACCATCTTGCCCTTGTGTCACAATAACCCCAGGCAGTGCTAGTGGATTGGGCCAGAGTAGCTAGAAAGCAGCCCAGTGGAAAAGGGCCTGGAGGTGCCAGTCAACAGTGGCTGGACATCATCCAGTGTGTGCCCAGGTGGCCAAGAAGGCCAGTGGCACCTGGCCCATATTAGCGTGGCCAGCAGGACCAGGGCAGGGATTGTTCCCGGTACTGGACACTGGTAAGGCCACACCTCAAGTCCTTTGTCCAGTTCTGGGCCACTCACTGCAAGAAAGACATTGAGGGGCTGGAGTGTGTCCAAAGAACAGCAAAACTCATGAACCATCTGGAGCACAGGTCTTGTGAGGAGTGGCTGAGGGAGCTGGGGTTGATTAGTCTGGGGATAAGGGACTGAGGAAACCTTACCACTCTCTGCAACTACCTGAAAGGAGGTTGGAGTGAGGTGGGAGTCAGTCTCTTCTCCCAGGTAACAAGCATGAGGACAAAACGAAATGGCATCAGGTTGCACCAGGGGAGGTTTAGATTGGATATGAGGAAAAACGTCTTCACAGATAGGTTTGTCAATCTTTGGAACAGGCTGCCCAAGGAAGAGGCATTCCTGGAGGCATTTGAAAGAAGTGTAGAGGTGGCATTCAGGGACATGGCTTAGTGAAGCACTTGGCAGTGTTAGGTTAATGGTCATAGAGGTTTTTTCAAAACAGAATGTTTTATGATTAATATTAATTATAAGAAACATTATAATCAAGTACAGATGGCAAATGAGATTTCTGAAATATTTTACTTCTGGTAAAGTGCTGGAAACATTTCTGACCTGTAAACAGACAAATGTTGTAAGGAAAATTTCAAAAAAAACCTTTTTTTTTTTAATTTAGAAGATTTTTTTTTAAGTAATATAATTTAATTGTCATTAATTTTCTTCAACAGAACTGTAAGCCATTTAACAGGAGTAATTTTGCTACCACAAAAGCTGCTAGGAAATATTAATCCTTCTCTGTAGAAGAAAGCCTGCCAGCTGAAGATGCTCAGGTGGCTTAGGGCTATACTGCATGTCCACTGTAGCCCCATGGCAGAATGGAGTGCCAGGACTGATGGGGAATATCTGTCACCTCCCTGTGACTCGATACTTCATCTCACTCCCAGAGCTTCACTGTCCCTCACTCTTCAGAATAAACTGTGTGTATCTTTGGATCTTGGCTGACCGGGAAAGTTGGTTGCTAATGCTCCAGAATTCTAGGCACATGCCCACCTCTCTCCATGCCTTTTTCCACTCAGCTTGAAGAGACACTGGGCCAAGCTACAGTCAGTGGAAGGAGCTAAAAAAGAAACTGAAACAAGGCCCTTAGACATTCAGATGTTTTATCATTTTTACTAGACCTCTGTTTTATGATGACTAGACCTTGAAATAACAAACTCACAAATACTGGGCCATCAAAAAGCATTCCATGTGTGTCTGTCTCATCCTCTTTTCATTCTGATTTTTTGTCTTCTCAACACCTGCATCTGTGTTCCCATGTAGCTTTTCCAACCTTGTCCATCTCATTTGTTTAAGCTTAGGCCAAAAGTGTCTGGTACCTCTACACATAACACTGCCCAGTAGAAACATATCCCATTCTTGGTTGTCTTTCTCATTTTATCATTGTGAATGTAATAAATAGTGTTATTTGTTTCACAGCAAGTGTAAATAAAAATTTTAAGGCAAAGTAATCTTTTACATCAAAGCTGCAAAAGGAATTAAGTTAAGGTTTTATTTTAGTTTCTGGTTATAGCTTTGGAATATTAGAATGCTAAAAATTTACAACACATGAGAAAAGATATTATTCCATCTTGACAACAAATGTGTTGTCAACTACTGTCTATAAACACTTGATACATGTCATCTACTGAAAAATCTAAGCTTTATAGAATTGATATACTAATGACAGTTTTTGTCATGAGAAATATCACAAAAATAAAAAGGATATTGAGCATTAAACTATCTTCTAGGAAGGCATACACTTGTTAAATGTAGATTAGGATTCTATTTATACATTGTTCCATGTATAATCTTCTTTCCAATCTCACAAAGAAAAGCCTAACCCAACATCTGACCGAATGAACCTTAATTTGTTTTTCCCTCTAACCTTAAGCTGCAAGACCAGTATGAAGACCTGTTTTATAGAAAATCTTCTTTTAAAGAGCAGGTGGTAAAGAAACAGCTTGCAGACCTCTGCATGCTATGAAGTATCAAGACCCTAAGCATGGGAAAAACAATACCATCTCACAATAGTACCAAACCTGCTTACCTGCTTCACCTGCTTATTATATGTTAACAGCTCATCTTTAGGCCAAGATTTATTTTCTGCTGCTTGAGATTCTTTCTAAACTTCTGAGAGAAAGAGAAAAAAAGCTGGTGTAAAAGATGAATGTAAAACTAATTTTAAAAACATTTTTGTCCTCCCTGACAGGCAATTCAATACAGTATTTATTATCTGCAATTATTCTTTCAAAAGCTACAAGATACCTAGAACATTGTATCAATTTTATCTTAAGTTAAATATTTCCTCAATATTTCCTCAGCTAATTAGATTTCCAAAAATAAACATATTAATAGGAAAAGCACCTACAATGATTAACACTAAATAACAACATTTGTAAAATTTCTTATCAAACGTCTGGTCTGTTTCTCCTACAGACTGCACTGGTAAGAAAAGCAGCTAAATATAAGAAGAAACATATATCAGAAATTTATATCAACAGATGTATGATCCTTTAAAGCAAATAAATCAGTATTGCTTCTAAACATTAAGCAATTCCCCAAACATATCTAAGTTCAAATATTTGAATTCTGAAAACAGTTTGAATGACAAGCATAGAATGATGGGCACTAATACATATGAATATAGATGGATGTCTTATGATTCCATTTCCCTAATCAGCATTCTGCTTGATAAAAACCAAATTCTTTATATCCAGTAGCTGGAAAATCAAACCCCATATGAAAAGGAAAGAACAAGAGACACAAAAAAGAGAGAAAAATGGGGGTATACTTGTGATTTATGAAGTACCAAAATGCTTTCAAGGAGTGTTGAATTTCCTTTCCAGTTTTATCAGTTTAAAATATGAACTACCTATCTTAACAACTCACAAGCAAATAGAAGCACTATAAACTTATTATATTTTAACATTCCTAGATAATTCAGAATGTTACCAAGCTTACTTGATGAAAACTTGGCAGGACTTGAGGTCCATTTTTTTATTTCCTCATGTTCTGTTGGTGCTGGTTATACAAGCAAGAGAATAGTGTCAAACAAGAATGTTAAAATAAAATTATATTACTGCCTTACACAAAAAAACAACATCAAAAGAACATATATGTGTAAATGAAATTTTGAGCCTTCATTATACAAATTAGTTTGAAATAATCAAGTGCATTCAGAGACAAATTATCTTAGGCTCATCTTTTGCAAACATTTGCATACATGTTTAACACTTTACTGTAAATGACTCCTCCATGGAACTGCTCATAGTTGAGAAGTTTACAAGCTGGGTGCAATTCTCAGTTAATGATTTTCTGCAGAGGAGAAAATTGTAATTCCTGCACTAGCAGGAAAGCAATTACAAAATTTAAAGTTGTTTTTAGTTCACAGACATACTATTCTTGGTCACCAAAGCAGTAGTTCAATAATTCCCCTTTTTAGATACAAAAAAAAAAAAAAAAAAAAAAAAAAAAAAAAAAAAAAAAAAGGCAGGACTAAAAGGCAGCAGCAGCAGCTCTCAGCACAGGTGATAGTTTTAAAGACAGTGTGTGTTCTGAGCTCCTGGTTAGCACACACGGACTTTACCCATTGTGCCACACACTGCCTTGAGGAGCACGGTGCTAAAGATAGCAGCAACAAACAAGAATCACATCTAAACCACGTTTCATTTGAGAGTACTGCTCTTTAAAACTGCTACTGAAATGTTAAATATTTCTGGGGAAAGAATGCAAGAATGAAGTAAAGCTACCAGTTGAACTTGTATTAGAAGCAGTCTGTCACATCATAGTTTACTGACACTATAAATGTCCACTTGCTTCTTAATCTAAGAATCTTTTACACAGTAGAATTTTTATTCTGAGTGCACTGTCCCCAGCAAATTAAAAATACTGTTTTTTAAGGCCTAGGCTTTTTTGCAGAACTTTAATACCATGAAAAAAGAATGGTTTGCACTGTAACATTTTTTTCTTGTATATTAGAAAATGAGAAGGAAAAATGGAGTCTGTAGGCTAACAAAAAGTGATAGGAGCATATAATACCACAAAATTGTAAACTAGAAAACTATGTTGTACATATTGGTGCCTTACTTTTAACCAAAGCCTCAGTAATTTATCCCTTTGACAGAAAAGACAACTTATGAAAAAAACAATTCATATTACTTATTTTTTTTCATCACCATAAGAACAACACACAAAAACAGAGGAGTGGAGTTACAATTGAGACTAAAAGAAGGAGATTCAGCATTATCTTCTCAAGCTGTACCAACCAACCTTCCTCTTCTTTGCAATTCATGCAAGTTTTCAAGCATGGTGATTAAAAAAGACTATTAATTATTACAGTCAATCTAAGCCAACTATGATTCTTTCCCTATGCAATTTATCCAATTCATGGAATCAAAGAGAAATTTTCACAAAGCCCTTCACTCAACCTGGCTGGATCAACTTATGTTTCTAAAGTATTGCATAATATGCAAATTTTACATATTAATTTTCCTGCTCTGTCAAAACCAACAGAATTATATGAGCAAATATTATCTTAATTTCATTTTAGACACCTGCACATGGTATGTGATTGCTTTTCTATGTTGGGTGTGGTGTTTTCTCTTTTGTCCATTCACCCTGGTTGAATCACAGCCACAACACTATTGTGTTATTTTAATAAAATTATGTGTACTGTCAATATACATACTATGGGCCCTGTGTTTGCATTAACAAAAACAAGGCCAAAGAGGTGTGATATGAACTTTAGGAGATAAAAGAACTGTGGCAACTCTTAATTCCTGTGGGAATCTGTTCTTGAGTGTTCTGCCCATCATTAAGGAAGATGCTTTTTTAACCTAAAAAGTGATGGAAACTTCTATTGTGCCTTTTTTTTTAAAAAAAAAAAAATCATCTTTATTAGACATAGCATTCCTCCCAGAGGTGTAGAAAAGTATTTAGGTACCCCAGCACCTTGATAACTCATTATAAACCATTTTAACATTTTCAGTCATTTTGCTATGTTTGTGGTACCCTTTGTGGTTGAAAAGTCTTTTATGAAGTTTATGAACCCTTCCATAAAGAAAACTAAGGATTTATTATTGTTGTTTTATGGGTTTGGGGTTTGTTTGGTTTTTAATGATTACCTCTAAATATATCTGATTTAAATATTTTTATCTGGTAATTCTTTGATTCCTTATTTGGTAGTTATATGCTATTAAAAGAAAATAATTTTCCTCTCTGTTTTGAATTAAAAAGTGCAGAAACAACCCTGATAAATGGTGAAACAAAGTCATTCTAGATGTCTGAGTATACAAATATGTTTTAACGTGGTGAATTTATGCAAGTTTTTACACAAACATAGATAATGATCTTTTGACAAAACTTGAAACTCTGGAAGACTACAATCTACCTGATTAAAATAAATTTGTTTTCATATTATAATAGCAGCTTACTGCCCTAATAAGGGTTAGTCTCCATTTTTGTTAGACTAGAGTGTAAAAAGGTACTCTCTGCTCCGTAAAGTCTGTAGAATCTTTAAGACAATTATAAATTATGTGGGTCTAATGATGATAAGGAACTGTAAAATGATTGTTCATAAAATGTAACAAATTGAACTGGTTACTTTGAGAAAACAAGCAGATAGATTTCAGAAGTCCACAACCATAAACCAGCTACCCAAGATTTGTCTCTAATTGTTTCATACGATTTTATGAAAATATCTTTTTTTAAAAAAAAAAAATGAGTTAACTGTTCTGGGAAAAAAAATAAAAATCTCTGGGTGTCCAGGAGTGGTAGAGCTCACCCCTGAAGAGTAAGAAACTCCCTTCACCAGGTGGCAGAAAGTGCCACAGCCTTTGCCCTGATTAACCATGTTGACTGTACTCAATACTGTGTGCCTCCTGAATTTATAATGCATTGCAAACTCATAATAAAAAGAATCATGGTCTTGATTTAGGTACTTTTTAACAGATGCTAAGACTGTGAGAAAATAATTCCACAGGTTACCTGTAAGTGAAAAATAAGAAAACCAATAGGAAGAGTTAGGGGTTTCACCACTTGAATAGAACTAAGAGAAATAAATTAAAGTACTTTGTTCATTTCCATGATGTTTACACAATACATGTGATAGCAATGAAAGTGAAAAACAAAAAAAGGATCATTTTCAGCAAGCCTTCTAAAAATACTGTTTTATTATATATCAGTATATCTGTAACATAATTGTCATGTCAGCTGAAATATAAAGAACATATAGACCAAATAATAAGCAAGATACTGTGATGGTATAAGGAAACACCTGTTTGTATTTGTTTATAAAACAAGTACAAGTCTATATCTTCTTGAATTTTTCTCCATCAAACCACTTTTGTTGGTATTAATTCATTTCAGAGAAAGTTACAAGGCCTCATTACTGAGATTAACTGAAAAGAACTAGAGATGTTTAAAAAAAAATAAAGTATATTTTATGATATCTTGCTGCTAGTACAGTGGACTCTATATCATGCTTAATAGAAGCATTCAAATTTGATGTTATTTTTAGTGAACAAAAATGTTCATTTACTGACCACCCTCAAGAGCTCATCTGAGTAACTAACTAAAGAGGAGCTGCAGGTTTTTCACCAAGAAAGTGCATTTCTGAGACAAATATAAACACCTTCCTATGGATACTAAACCAAATATATACTTAGTATCTCAATATACCTCAGAGTTAGCAATAAGCCTCAAGGCAAAAAAATTACTCCAGACATTTGAAATTACATTATTCTTACAATAGAAAGTCTATGTTTTCTCAGAAAATATGACAGGAAACATAACTGATGGCAAATTTCCCTCAGAGGACACAGGGCTAAGTAATGATGTCCCACCAAGTTGGAATTTTATTCCCAGATAATGCTATTTCAGTGCAGGGTGAAATCCAGCACTCAGCCACCTCAGCAACACCACAAGGTGTCAATGCTAACCAGTCATTAATGCAAGATAGAGAATAAGATAGAGAACATAATTTTTATTTTTTTTTGTAAGAGATGAAAAAACATTTAATTCTGAGAGTAGGTTTTCATTTTAGCAGTTCCATTATTTTCTTTCTTCATTTAAAATAATACCTTTCTTACTTTATTAGAGAATGTAACCTATGAAGCTCAGTGTAAAGTAAATAATCTATGCATAATAACAATAACAATAACAACAATGAATTGTTAAAGTTTTCAACCTAATTATAAGGTCAATTCATTTCAAAAGACACCTGCTACAAAGGCCTTTGAATTCAAATAAAAGGTAATCAGCAAGGGTCTCATTCATCCTCACTAATGCCCATATGTTTGTACCTAAAAAAACAACAGAAAACTGGAATAGAAAGCCATTACTAGGTTCAAATTTTAATTTTATTTTTAACCTAAATTGCTCAAATATTAGAAATAAAGAACTAAATACCACATTATCCCAAGTCAGTTTCTCAAAGCTCTGAGCCCAGCAGTTAACACTACAAGCAACAAAAATCAGCATTTCACGTATCAGGACTTGGCAGAGGCCAAGCTTTCAAAATCTTACCTAGAACATAAGACAAATGTATTAAAAAAGTAAGAAAACCACACAACTCTTCACACATTACCAATCACTTCTAATTATTTCTGGTAAGTTAAACAACAGTTTTCCAGGTCTAATATTTCTTTAACCCTCTTCACATCTGTCTGAAGAATTTTTGAATTCAACTGACAAATTCCAACCAAACTCACAAATTATTATGTCCCTAAAATACAAGTCAAGCAATGAAGAGACATCATCCCAATGCTGCCTCACTGAGAAAAGTCTTCTCTGATTTCAATGCCAATTGAAATACACCATAAAATGTACAGAAAGTGGAGACACTGCAAATGCCTCAACGACACAAAATAGGTCTCAGAAGGAAATCAAAGCAGAGGACATAAATCTACTCGAAATGCAGTTTGATACTACTGGTGCTCATGGACTTTCACATTTAAATCAACTTAGTTCAGGTGGGCTTTTTCCTCTTCTAGTTTTTGTACTAAATCAAAAAAGAGTCAATCTGACATTTAGGGAATGTAAAGTTCTGTATGTTTTAGCTGTCTTGGAACTGAAACAAAACTGTCAGCCTCGCCTAGAGAGGACAAGAAAGCCATCTGATACTAAGTCAACTGTTTAGTTAACAAATAAATTGGCAAACTTCTGGTGAAAATCTAGGAAAGTTTTCTCTAGCATCTACCTGATGCCTAAGATTACTGAAGGAACTCTCTTACAGCAGCTTACATGATTTACATAACTATGACAATAAAAAAAATGTCTTTTGAAGACTTCACAAGCTAAACAATAATTAAAAGAAGCAATACTTCCAATGATATTCCAAACGCATGTATTTTTCATCTGTCATACTGGTATATGTCAGCTTAAGAAGGGAAAGGAGAATAAAGAAAAATATGTTTTAGAGTATAAGCAGTATAATAAAAATGACACTACAAAAGATGTAATGTTTCAATGTATTTTGATATTGGCTCATTTTCATTTTTAAGGGACATTAAACATCTAGCAGAAGAGTGAAGAATATTCTATGATACATTAATGTCTTTATCCATTTGTTTTGTCTGGCTTCTGTGTTGTAACACATTGTAGGAGCTGGAAAAAAAATATACAACTCTTATAAAAGTAATATTTACCCAAGAGAAAAATATTGCTCTTGTTCTGGTTCATCTAGTTCCATTTTACGTTGTATTTCTGGCCAAGAACACTCTCCAGGAGTTCTTTGATCATCTGGACTGAGGGAGATGGAGAAGTAGACTGCAGGGAAGCAATTATTTCATCAATAGACCTTGCAACCACTTTCACAGGCAGCACTGGGTTGAAGTAGACTCTTCAGATTTGCTCTGCTGGAAGTTCTTCTCGTATATTTTTGAAATGTCTGGTCTAGTTACATCCCTTTCCTCTTCCAACTCTTCTTGAGCAGACCTCACACTTGGCTGTTTACTTCCTTTTCCCAAAATTCTTCCCAATTCAACATCTAAATCTAATTGCTTTGGTTTTGAAATCACTCTGTGTTTCTTCTTACAGCTGTCCATAATTATCCCTCGTTGTTTTTTGCTTTTCTTGAAATGCTTTTTACTTATATCAGAATCCGAAGAGCTAAATTCAATGCTATCTTTAATGACTGTACCTGTTTCTTGAGTTTTATCTCTTTTTACATTCTGAAGATCCATCTGTAGCATACACACTCAATCCTTAATTTTACTCACTTTTGTCTTTTCTGATGAGATATGGGAGCTATTAACATGGAAATAAAACCCAAAGTAATTTGATTTCTAAGGTGGTGCTGGGTGTTTGACCACTACAATTTTTTTTTAGTGGTACCTGCAAATTATGCTATTACTGGCAGAGTTACAACTGTACTTTCATTTATAAAGTTGCATTATTTTTCTGTTGATTTTTCCAGAGCAATTTCCCTGATTTTTTGTCAGCAGTGTTTTCTTCTGTAGATTTATTTCTTCTTCACATCACCATGAGTCAGGAGTTTGTTTTTTCATGTCTCTTGCTTCAGACGACACTCTTACTTTCTGTGAACTTCAGAACACCCAATGAATTAATTAAGAATATTTTTATTTATATTCATGACAGGCTCATGTGGACTCTTCGACCTCTGGAGAGGATAATGTTCTTAACTTATGCAATTGATCTGATGTTAAATCTTCCAATAAGGGCTAAATGCTCATGTTTCTGAGAGCAGTAACTATTGCTTGTTTGATCTTCAGACTATCCCACTGAGATTCCTTGCATATAGTCTCATGTTCCTTAATTATATTCAATGCTTCCACATAATTCAGTCCTGAGTACTGATGTTTTCTAGTAATTTTCCCTTACTGTATGCAGTTAGTGTAAACTCAAGCAGAAATGAGGATTCGCATTTTACATGCAAACAAAGGTGCCAGTTTGCAAGGGCTCTATTTTGCCAAGGGTCCCATTGGTGTTAACCAGACTGTTTCGAACAAGCCTTATGAAACACCAGTAATGCCTATCTGTATCACCAGGAAACATCAGGAAACAACTGAATCATTTCTAATTTTGGGAGTACAAGTTGTAAGGAAACCTCAAACAGAAAAAAAAAGAAAATGGGAAAGAATAAAGCTCAACACTTTCTCAAAGAAACCACAAAGAAATTTCCACCTAAAAACAAACAAACAAACAAACAATAAAACCAGTGACCACTGCACCCCTCCAAGTCCCAGTCCTGCCTGTCCCTCTGGGCCTCCTCGCTGGTGGCCTGGCAGGCCAAGAATGCACTCCCAATCGGGGGGAGAGCAGGCAGTGCCTGCTGCCACCCCTACCCAGTGCTCTGTCCCAGCAGGAACGGCCTGCCAACATGCTGCACTGAGACATCGGGGCTTGAAGTATTTTCTGAGTGGGGCACTGGGGAGACATTCCTCTCCTAAGTGAGCTGAAACACATCAGCTTCATCTGGGAATGTCATTAGAAACCTTTTTCTTCCAGCTCACCTGTGGGATCCTGAAAGGCCCAGGATGGGCAATGGGTTTGTACTTTTTTAGCCTCATTTCTCCCCTGTGTATAGCAACCCTTGCTCTGCTGTCAGCCATGGCTTCTTTTAAAGCTTTGCCCTGAAAACCAAACATATGAATGGCAAATCTGAGAACTTGTGCACCATGCTTTCCAGTCACTTCCTGGGTGCAAATATAGACACAGTTTTCTTACAAAATTAATTTTTGTTATTGTCAGTCCTGCAGACGAAAGCCCCAACCAGCTGTGTGTGGTTCATTCATCATCGTCAATAGAGTTTCTGTTATTGGGATTTTATTTTCAGCAGTTGTGTGCAACAGGAGAGACTCCATCTCGGAGTCCATAAACCAAACAACTTGGCAGTATTAAATGAGCAAAAAGTCTGAAACCAGTTCCCTGAGAGGAATCCTGGCCCCATGTCTAGCAGTTTTACTAGCCAACCCTTCAGAGAACAGAGATGTCAAATATATTTAAGAGCTGTCTGGTGAAAGTTAAATTTTAACAGTAGTTCTTTTCACATGAGAAGTATGAGCTATAAGTGGACCAAAAAAAAGAAAAAAAAAAAAAAAAGAAAAAAAAATAGTGTTTCAGTGTCCAAAAAATACAGGGAAGATAACACATGCCAAAAATCATCAAACTTCAGGAAAGAAATAAAAAAATTACTTATAAATTAAAGAAAATATGGAAAGTCGAACTGAATCTATCAAGATGGTCATAACCACGGCACAAACCTTCAAGGTCACATTGTCCAGGTTCCCAGGGAGGCTGATGGTCTAGAACACACACAAAGCAAAGCAGATTATAGTAGTAAGGGGGGGAAAGTGTGGTTTAATATGAATGTAAAGTGCTGGAATTTAGATCAATTTCTGGATTGTAAGAGTTCACAGAATTATGCTTGTAATCCACTTAAGTCTCTTATGGTGAGTAAAAATGAAGCCTTTTTTTTTCCTTTTTCAACTTTGGAATCTCCAACACCCATGTGATAACAAGGAACTGTAGGGACTAACGGCAGATATTGGATTCAAATATGGCATTAAACTGATTGAAAATCTCCACTGGTCTAACAATCAAATATCTCCTATTATCTCCTCAAGTTTTTTTCTCCTGACTAATGGTATTCTTGGAGTTTAAGGGGTAGCCAGCGTCTTTCTTGCAAAGAATGCAATTTATTCTATGATAGATGGCCAACTTTTAGTTTGATAATGCAACTGAAAACCTGTTAAAGATGAAAATGTCATTAGCCAGTCATTACATGCCAATTAATAGCAAATTTTCTCTTCTGATAGCAAGATAACTGATTAAAGCCCTCTAATACGCCCTAGAAAGCCTCTCTATTTGGTGCCTAATTTGCTTCTCTCTCTCTAGCAAGAATCCCAGAGTAGCTGGAGAAGCAGTAGGTAGAATATCAAATAGGTGTTCTGTGTTGAAGGATTCCTGTTAGCAGTCCAGGCCATTAAAGCAGTTCAGAACGGGAATGAAGTGTTCGATTGCCACATTGAAGATGAATCCTATTAGCAGTTTAATGCAGATGTAAGCCTAGAGAACAGATTCATTTCAAACTAGTTAAACAGTAAGTAAAGCTTCAATGATTTCGTTTACCTAGAACAGTTCCTCTCTGCAGGAGTCACAGTGGGACGTGGAAGAAAAAGCCCTGCATGTGAAGAGGTATTTGCATCAGGAAGTTCCAGTAAGAACCTGCTGAATGACAAGAAGGATTTGCATTAAAGAAAAAAAAAAAAAAAGCCTTAGGAGGAAGGAAAAAACCTTAGACACAAGTTTCCTCTTTAGGTTAATAGTGGTGATAAAATGGCAAATGAGTATGCTGTGTTATCTTACTGTATCTGTTGGCTGTCAATTCTGCCTGCAGAGGAGCAGGGCCTGGTTCCCGGGGAATGCAGCTAGATTGTGAGAAAGGTTCAAGCCTTCAATGTCCTGTGTTAACATTCTCTGTCTTGTAAGCAAAGCAAGTAAACACCCAAGGGGATCTGATGTCAAGTCCCAAATGCTGTATTTTTTCCCCTACTAAGCCACATATGATGCATAGCAGCTATTTCTGGAGAAATTGTTGCTAATATATCCTCTAGATCCTTTAGCTTGAGCTCCAGAGATGAGAGCTGCAGAGATTCTCATCTCTGATACACAGGAAAACAGGGAAAGCTTTTTCCCCCCTTTCCCCAGGTATTATTATTATCATCCCTTAATGATCCCAGCGGTGCTTGAAGCCTGAGGGTGGGGGTTTTTATTAACATTAAGTATTCAGTTAAACAGGTTAAGCCCTATCTCTGAAGATTGCAAAGTCCAAAATTTAATCAGTAGATGAATCTTTATAGTTAGCAAATGGATCTAGATTTGGAAAACCTTCTGCAAGTTCAGTCCCTGGGTACACATTATTATTTTTTATAATTAGACCTCACCAGATCACTGAGCTTTCTAATGTCACATAAAATGTGTTATCTAAGTTATTAGTCTATTAATGTTATAAGGAAGCTTTTTTTCTTCTTAGGAAGAAAAGCAATCATTAAAAAATTGTTCAGTTGCTTGGAGAAATTAAAAAATGCAACTCCTCATCTCTGAAATGGTCTGAGCCCACATCATGTAGGAAGTCCCACTCCCTGTGCACATCACTTCCATTATCCAAGCACACGATAGAGCGAGATGAACATAGTGCCCCACACACACCAGGAGGTAATTGGAGTTTATCATGCTTCCAATAGCCACCTTCATCTAGGCAACCAGAAATCAGGGCAGCATGGTGCATATGAAATACCTACAGCCTGCTATGGGCTCTCAAGAAAATACTACAGAGACTCCTTGGAAAGATGAGTAGTTACTGTTTTCTTCTAAAGGAAGAAGGAAAGCAGGAGCAAAACTACTTTGCTAGCTCCATGGCTCATAGCTAGTTTGACACTAAGTTCTAAGCCTCACCTTGGTATCCTTTTCCAGCTGGCTGTGAAAATCTTTGCACATGTCACAGTCCAGAGGCTCCCCAGCCCTGCTGGAGGGTTGTACGTTCTCCCTTCTGCTGTGCTACAGCCAAAGCACTGATCTAGTCTGCCTCAGAATGGCAGTACACCTGCTCAAAACTATTCCCTGGTGCAATAGTTCTAGAAAGGATAAGAACATATTTACAAATACTTTCTTGCCATGATGTCCAAGTATCATTATTCCATTTTAGAAATCAGAACAATGAGAGACTGAATGACTGTCTAAAGTCCCCTAGTAGAACCAGTGGTAAATTCATAACTGAATCTGTGCTTCTGCCTGATAATAAATAGAAATTCAGAGGTATGTATCGTCAGGCTACTGTTTCCTTTCCAGGGCATCAACCTCTTTAACATTTCTGCCAGGTAGATATATATATATATATATATAATGGCCATAAATAATCAGATTAAATGGATTAATTATAAGTTAAAATACTGAACTGTGAATTATGGGCATTGGGAATATAGCACAAAAAGTTCCCTGAAAGTTATACTGTGGGGACAGTAATCTATAGCAGAAGAGTAGAGTAAACGTCAGAGGGGTTATTTCTTAAATCAGACAGTGTCAATACTGAAAAGACTTTTTGTTAGTTGCATCCAGCTGAGCTGAAGGAAATACTATTTTTTTTTTCCCAGTGATCAATCTATATTGAATCCCTTGTGCAGTAAGCAGCCATGGAAAGGTTTTGTGGAATTAGTATTATAAATCACATATTCAATCCCTTTGTGAGTGTTGAAAGCATTGTCATTCTTCTAATCACTATATCCTATCTTTGATCCATAACAAATATGCACACCCAGCTCTACTAATCTCCATTATGATTGTAAGATATCTGTATTTGCCAGTGCCATGCCAGCAGAAATAGTTAACATTTTCTTCCTCTTTGGGCTTCGTCTTTTTTTTTATCCTCTCCCCATTTAAGAACATTGGTATTTAATAATATAATATCATATTATATCATATCATATCATATCATGTAATGTAATATAATATATATAATATAATCTTCAAAATAGATATAAATGAAAAGCTGAAAACAAGGTGAAGGTCTTTTATTTTAAAACATATTTATAATAAGAAGACAAATACAATGAGAAAATCACTTAGTCATTTTGAGTGATAATGATTCACAGATTTATTTTCAGTATAACATCACTGTAATATTTCCACGTATATGCCATTTTATTATATAGCCCAAGAGAAATTACATGAGTTACTTTTGGAAGTCTATCACACATGGCTATTATTAAAGGAACAAGGTCAGAGACGTTTCTGGCTTTGAATAAGGCTGTAAGGAATAAACAGAGAAATTACAGCTAAACACCTGACAAAGTCTTTTCTGGGATTGGGCCTTTGCTTGCTTTAGTTTTGATTATATTTGATCATATCAAAGATGTATCATATCTCTACTCTCTGTTGTCTTTCAGTTAATACAGCAGGTTTCCAGTTGGCCATTCCAGTCCAGCTCTTTTGTTTTCCTGACAACAGCTTGATAGTTAATACTTAGATGAAGTGTTTGTAGACCCCAGGTTTCACAGCTGAAGTCTCAGCTCTGGTGGACATCCCACTTAATCACAAGAAAAAACTTCACATCACAGCAACAAAAAGAAATGGCCCTGAAAGGGCAGGGAGAGTTGTCTGCAGAGGCTGAAGTTACAGCTACCTCTAAGGATAATAGGAAAGATTTAAAGGATTTCTGGGAATGGATGGATTTTGAGGCAAATATTCACAGATCCTGAAAAGGAGAAAATGGTTTGTTCAATGGGTAATGGCAAAGTCAACTGATGAGCTATGAAAGTGTTTGGATGGAAGAGAGGGGTTTTTCTCTTTAGGAGGGACTGAAGGAAAGTTCAGATGTTGGATTCCCTCTCAATCATCCCACCTTAACACATAAAATGGAGTAAACTTAAAACTACATGCACAGCAGAAATACTTAGGCAGCTGCCTTATTGGCTAGAAAGGGATGGAGGAGGAATGAATTAAATTTGATTCTTACCTTGTCTCATCTGTAGCTGCACAGAGAACTGAACCCAGGTGATGGAAGCTGTGTGGTGATCTAAATAATTTTCATGTTGTCAGTCTCTTTAAACTACTCAACAGTTTTCAAATTCACTCTTGAAGTACCTGAAGCAGTAGCAGAAGCTTAGACCAGCTGCTGGAATGATGAACCACTCTTCAAAATACTGAACAGCTTCTTCCCCTGAGAAGTCCTAACATTTTACTAAATCCAGACCTTCTACATTCCCATAGGCCAGGGTTGACTATCCTATTTTTTAGACCTTGTGATTTTAGGGTGTTCCCAGGTGATACTCACATTCTCACATTTCAGTGTAAAACTATAGACTCTCTTAGGGTCTCTGGTCATCCTTTTCCAGGGCAAGCATCATTTTTGCTATACACAGGTTAGGTTTGTCCTGCAATGGAGTAAGTGGCCAGTGCTTCTGTATATCTGTGAAAATGCTGCCACACACCCAACAATTTCTCACTGCCCATGTTAATACAGCTCAAAAAAATGAGCAGTGAATGCAGCTTGAATTAATTTATGCTCTAGGAACTGCAAGCTGGATAACAGTGTGGAACTGCTCCCTGGGGAGGAGTTTAAATAAGCCAGTCTATTTTGAACATTTGATTCTTCAGAGCTGTCAGCCAAGGAAGACATCTAGAACAGATACTTTTCTGCAGAACTGCTGTAGAGACAGAGACAATGAAATGAATAGTTTTTGCAGGTAAAGCAGAAGATAGCAAACAATTTGAAAATATGTTGATATGCACAAAAGAAAGGTAGCATTCCTTCACTCTCCATCACTCAAAATTAAAGGTATCAAACCAAATCTACTTTCTGCACGGGAAAGTCAGTTTGCAGAGGAACTGGAGTAGTATATTAAGATGAATATTACAAAGAGCTGATCAGCTCTGAATCTATTGTCCAATATATAGATACTGTTTTTTACCAGTAAAGCAGATATTCTCAAAAATAACTCACTGCAGGTTTTGGAGAAACAAGACTCCTGGAGAGTGGAAATACCTTTGATTCAAGCAGCAGATATTGTTGGGGCAAGGGAGGCACATTTTGGTCCATTAAGTTACTGGGGAAACTTTAACAAAGAAATAATTCTAGAATTCATACACAGATGCACCTCCTATCAAGCATTATTTCGTACACTAGTTTATTTAGATTAACTGCACTCACTGCCTTAGTTTGCTTTCTTTGCTTCCTGCAAAAATCTGTATATACCCTGAAACACCATTTTTGGAACTTGGATGAGATTCTACAAAGTGGGTGCTATCTAAATACTTGTGTTTATCTCTGCATAATCATACTCCCATCTCTTCTGGTACTGTTTCTTCCATGCCATAGTACTGTGGCTACTTCAAAACAAAACACCCTTTAAAAAACAAAATTAACCAAGCAAGATTTTCAAAAAATATATCCAGTAATTGAACAAGAACAGAAACACTGATTGAAATACATGACAGAAGCATTTACATTTATGTTTCAGTATGTCATAACATAAATAAAACAAACTATATCTGAAATAAATACCTACATGGCTGCTCTTGAATAAAATTATAAGTATCATGTTCATTTATTCCTACATAAAGTAAGACACACTTGGTCAATCACATGCTGAAGTGTGGGCATCCTGCCAGCTGGAGTTCTGAAAACAGCATACATACATCTAACCATATTAGCAAAACTAAACTTGTTGTTTATTATGGGTAATGATTTACCTAGTTAAAAACTCTTTTGTTACACTATAGAAAAAAAAAAAAAAACCAAAACAGCACAAAACAGGCATTTCCTTATTCCCATAACTATAACCATTGGATATCAACATTCATGATTTTTCATTTCGTTATTTGTTCCTCTTTCTCTTTTAACTGGTCAGATACATGAGTATTTTCAGATGGTGGGATATTATTTGTTATGTTGTTTAAGTCTTAT